>NC_056751.1:202598943-202724228 GCF_019279795.1 Protopterus annectens | reverse complement strand
GTTTTACATACATTTATTGTTCTGTAACCCAGCAAATAATTAATGATGACAGACATGAGCCTGCTGTACTGCTTACTGCCAGGTTCAGAATTCCATCACAGTACAGCTTAGCTTCACCAATTACATGCAGGCTTAGTTCTACTGCCATATTGTACGGTACAATTCAATACATTATATAGTATTTCGAGTGTAAACTGGAACTTCATATGTGTTTCTATATATTTTACTTAACAACATCCATCCAGCCATATGCATGTTGTTCCGCCCTTTACCTTGACCGTGTGTATTTGTCCGTCCAGCCACGCTTAATCTCCACATGTGATGTCCCAGTTTCCCTTCTTTGCCTGTAGCACCCTGTTAGGACGTCCTGTGTGGTAGGCACCTGTTCCGCTATATGTGATCGACTTCACTGCAAAGATAATCATCGATGCGGTGGTCCAACGACCCGACTTGTCCACATGTGTACAGTTATGTGCACCGTGTCGTATGCAAACCTAGATGGTTTGGACGGGTACATACTACATGCCGGATGTACACATTCTGCTGACACATTCACATGCAGCCATTTACATATCTGTACCTGCGGTGGGTTGGTGACATGTGGGTAATGATTTGCCCGCGTGGCATTGCCTAACACAAACTTCTTACCACAGTTCAGGTATGCACATTGTATGTGGCTGTATAGCTGCACACGGATGCTAGCAGGTTTGGGTGCAGGGGTATACATGGGTGTGACTGACATGTACAATGAGGCTATTGTGTAGTACATCCGAATGCATGGGTTCTGCTTCTGGATATTACACTACATCATACACCATCCAGTGTATGCAACAGAGATGTTGCTGGGTCTGGGATATGTTGCTATGCACATGTTTGCCTGTGTTTGAGGTATCTTGCTTCCTTACTGTTGTTATGTCAGCACAGCTACCCGGCTATGTACTGTCACTACTGCTTGTGACCATTATGGTTGGCACCTTTTCCAATGCCCATAGTGGGGCATGTTATGTGGACACTTCGAATTTGCAGGACTACACATACCCAGGGCTAGTGCAGTTGACAGAACTTCACTTGTTTGCCATACTATGAGCTTATTCTGTAAGCGTTTGGGTTCCTTATTTATTTTCTTATGCCATGTCTGTGTTCCATATTGTAATGTATATGTTTTATGCTACTATTTACATGTATATTGCGGGAATTTGCGTGGCAGGGGATCGGAGGTCATTTTCCATTTTACGATTGTTGCAGGGACACGACTGTCCAATCAGGGACTGTCCATGGCACATTGGGACAGCAGGTAACCCTGGTGACCATGCCCATGTCGCTACTGGGGTTTCCACCTTTTCCATTTTCCGATCTGGGATATTTCCGGACACACATCTGACTTTACAGGCTGACACATACAAACGGTCACTATATAGCATAGAAATTCACTTGTTTGCCTAAATAATATGCTTATTATTGTGGCAATTTCCTTGCTTATTCTGTTTATTGTGTCATTTAGGTATTTCTGTTACAGAAATAATCAATTCATGCTACCATTACATTAAATACGGGATATCATTTTGTCCTACAATCATAGCACATCAGCCATTTCTAATACGTTTTTTCGGGACACAACTGTCCATGGAGAGACTGCCCCAACCAAAGTGGGACAGGTGGTGACCTTAGTCGCTGCTCCTATGTCGGTGCGGCGCGCTGACATGCAGCTGTACACCTTCTCTGAGTGTAAACACTGACAGTGCATTGCGGGACGAACGCGGTCTTATGCGTATCCTTTGCTCCTTGGACGGGTACACTTATGCCTTCGTGGCTTCTATTTGCTTCTCCGTTAATTTGGGACAGGGACTATGTTGCATACTGTACGTGCGTTTCATTCTGCACAGGACCTGGCTGCTGCCATTACTATTGTGGGCGGACCGTGGCTGTCAGCACATTAGGTTGCTCACCTCATGCCGGCTTAGACACGCCCAGACGATCCTACCTGGGCTCGCTCATGTACACCACGCACGTGTCTGTGATTCCGGTGCACTCTCATTAATATGTATATGGCGCTACTGCGCCGGATATTCCATGCACCGCCGGCGCAGGCCTTACGCCGGCCTTGCGCCGAGCTTCATGAATCCCGGGGACTATCTTAAATCTATCCTCCTGCTGTCCTGCCCTCATGGACTTCATCACTCCCTATTCTCCTAAACATTACCTATGTAGCACAGACCAACACCTCTTAGACATCTACAAGCCCAATAAAAATATTGGCAAACTTTTATACACCCACTCCATTGCCAATGCATGAAACAAATGTCTCCTTTTTCTAAGAGCAAATGGCAACTTCCTTCTCTTCAAAACACTTCTAAAGGACTTATTTACTAATTTCTGCACCTATCCTTGCCCCACTCCCACCTAAACTACTCCCTCTCCCCTTCCCCTCTCAGCTCCTGCACTTTACCACAACTACTCATTTAAGGTCTTTATGATATTCAACCAACCTTGAATTTCTCTCTGACTGTAACTGTTAGAATCTAACTTTTTATATTATATTTTATATACTTAATATGTACAATGGCTGTTTAAACCCTCATTATTACTTTTGCAATCTGACATGTTCATTTATAAGTTGTATTCTATATACACTTCTATGTAAATACTGTATGCTGTTTTGTTTTTGTATTTATTTGTGGAGCTTTTCTCCTTGGGTCTCTGCTGAAAAGGGCTCTGCAGCCCAGTTGGAATAACCTGGTTAACAAATGTCAAATAAATAAATGAATAAATAAGTAAATAATACTCTTCAAGTATAGCATGTCCCAGGTATGCATTAACGTCTCTACACGTTTCACAGACAGAGGATTTATCTTGTCAAGACGTACACCAAGTTGGAAGGTAGTCAAGCAGGAAGATAGATACTTGTACAACTCCTGCTGCATATTATTCATAAAATACTTCATTTTAAATTTCATATTTTCATTAAAAAGCTAACAAACCAGTGGCCAAAGAAAACACTTCAGTTTATGAAGAGTTCTATGAGTTATGAGATCGTACTGAGGTATTTGCAGCAACTCTTTCCCATGCCATATTACTGATAGTGCTAATATTAGCTGGTATGAGTCTTATACTACAATGACCCTAAAGATTTACAGGAAGCACAGCCAGGGAAGTCTCAACTTTTATACCTTATCAATACAGATATGTCATTGCTGGGTTGCAGGTTTATAAAGTGAGACAGATAATTTTACAGGCAGTCAAAGAAGTGAAAATTATTGCCTTCCTATTCTGTCATGTGAACATTATCCCAGATTATTTATTAAAGATAATACAAAAATAAATACCTTTAATTTTATGAACAAAGAGTTAGACTTGGATTTTCTGTGCTCGTGCAAACTGCTGCAACCAAAAGTCCTATAATTCTTTAAAATTGTCCCTGATTCACTGTCCTCATTCTCACATTATGTATGACTTGTTTTTGAGTCAAAAATATAAATAAATTGGGTAGTATGGTACAATCCATACCCCTCTTACTCTCACAGACACCCACTCAAACCCAGAAACATAGATACCCAGATAAAGACAGACAGACAAACAGATAGACTGACACAAACGTGTGCACACACACAGACACTCACTGTTTACGAGACACACAGATTCTCTCCCAGTTGCATTCACAGACACACTCACCCATACACACACACACACACACACACACACACACACACACACACACACACACACACACACACACACACACACACACACACGCACACACACACACACACACACACACACACACACACACACACACACACACACACGCACACATGCACACACGCACACACGCACACACTCATACTATTCAGTAATGCAAACATGCTTCCACAAACATCCACTCTCACATCCCCCTCCACCACTACCTCTCTGCTAAACTACCTGATACTTAGCTACAACACAGTCTCTCTCTCTAACACACTTACCTTAGAATTAATGGGAAATTGCTGTATTTTGGCCATGTTTCTTTATGAACCAGAATTATTCTTTGAATTATTCTGGTGCATAAATCCATTCCTGCAGACATTTTTTGGAAGAGCACATGGCTAACTAGCATGGGCCTCTCCCTAGCATTACCTCATTACTATTTAGCCATGGAATCAGACCATGGTATTGATTATACAAACTGGTGTAGACTCACTGTGATGAGCCTGTCTGTGAACCAGAAAGCACTACCGCCAGCGTTTTATTCCCATATTTGAGCTTAATGTTGGTGGTAGCTCTTTTTGAATTCTAGCATTATTTTACAAGAAAGTCAAACTATCCTGAATTATCCATCTGTTATGTGGTGCACAATTGATGTGAGAGGATGTAAATGTGACACTCCAGATGCTCCTGCACGATTTTCAGAGCCATAAGGTACCTTTAAAAGTACAGTCTGCACAGCTAATCACAAACAACAGTTGTCTAAGCCAAGTATATAGGGTTGTCACAGTTAAAGAGAGAGATTCTCCAAAATACAAAGAATACTTAGACAAAAATAATTTATCTAAGAGCAATAATGGAGTCCCTTTCATCCAAAAGGAAGAAGGATGCCTCTAAGCAAACACACTTTAATTAATCTGTAAATAACAAGCTTTATGGTAATAAGCAAATAAGAAACACACAAATATTACGGAAAGCAATTTATGATGTGCTTTCTACTGTTTGATCTGCTTACCCCTTGACACTTAAATATGGAAGTAATTCAATGTAAATGTATCATTACTATAAAACTTTAATATTCAGCATGCATCATTATTATACGTAAATGCATATTCTACAATTTCATTCATTATGTATGACAGAGCACACTGCTGTCTTTTGTATTTTTAGTGAAATTCAGTTTCTACCTCCTCAAAGGTGGACATCTACAGGTACTACCGTGCTTTGAGTTTGTAATACATTTACACTATCTATTCCATCCCTAACACTGCTGTAAGTTGTCAGTTAACTCAATGCAATCATTTTGTATGTACTCTGAGTAAGAGTTCTGCTGATGATTTGTAAAAAGTGAATTATCAAACTAGCAGTTAGTGTAGCCTAAGTTCAGGGAATGTGAAAGGTTTAGGAGCTCTAGCTAAAAGAAACATTTTTCTCCAGGAAATGAAAAGCCTAGGTCATCTCAAATATCATTCATACAAGAAACTAAACTGTTTTGTCACATAATGTGCAGCCAGTAATACATTACACTATTCTTTGTATTTGCTCCTTCATAATCCCAGTGAGAGTGTGACACTGGTCCAGATGCATCAGTGCTATACCCCCATCAACAAATAAAATAGAATTTTTCAGAGAGTGGGCAGGTAGACATAACAAGCTTCCCAATGTTCATTCTGAAATGGTATAGTTGTAATATTTAGTCAATAGTTAAAATGTGTGATTGAAAGCACACTGGTTAATGTGACAGTAGAAGCCATGTCACAGTGTTAACACTGATGTGGAACATTTTTTCAGTACTAATATTAATGCACCGGATGTATACTGCACACTCTTCTTTCAGAAATTGGGTATTCAGATGTAATATTGTAATCAGAGCCATTTATCTCTGTTAATCAGGATTTTAATATAATATTTAATTTATTACTTGAACAGAATATACCCAACAACGGAGAGGCATAAAAATAGTCTTCAGTTATGAATGACATTATGAAAAACTGAGATGCTGGTTAATATATGTGTGGCTGCACAACCAAACTGTGTATAATTAATTTACCCAGAAGTTTTTCCCAAAGTTGCCATTATGATTACTTTATTGTACCACTGACTAAAATGTAAAACTACCTATGTTAAGATACATTATTCTTCTCTTTCAGATCATGGTGTTAAAACTGCCAGGCTGCCAGTATGGAATTTAAGTGCTCTAATACTTAGAAATGAGAAAACCCAAGAATCTCAGGAATAATATATAAAATAATTACTGCAGAAAAATGTATTTGTATCTATGACCCATCAAGTTGAATAATTATCAGTCAAATTGTTCTTGCAAGGTCTATGTAACCAAGCTGTTTGTCAGCTGAAGCAGTACCATACTTTACAAATCAAGTAAGCACTGGCTGAAACTAGAAATCTATAGAATGTGTGCAAAAAAATCTAATTAGAAAAATAAATATCTACTCAAGATATTTCAAAGACATGCAGTAAGTGAACTGGACACTCTAAACTGGCTGTAGGTGTGAGAGTGTGTGTGAGTGAATGGTACAGATGAACTACCAAGGCAGGGCAAGCCACCCAGCGGTGTAAAACCTTGGCTCAAGATAATTGTCACTATTGAAGTGACACCCCGACCCATTGTGCAAAAATGGGAAAAAAGGGGTTGAGGATGGATGGATATGCAAGAAAACTGAGAACATTCAGTAATTCAGTGGTTTGCTTCTTGATTCAATAATTAATCATTTATTCAAAGCATCCTCCTCTGTATGGGCATAAAATTTTAGAGTTAGAGTTTGGCTCTGGGAGTGTTATGTAGTTTACTAGGACTGATTTAGTGGGAGGTTAGGCACTTGCCATGCCAAATAAGTGACAATGAGCAAGTCAGCTACAAGCCCATGTCATATAAGTGCTTGTATTAGACCCTGTCAAAACCATCTATTTACAGAGCTATTAATCTGATTCCAACATTTACAAAACTGTAGGCAAACTTACTAGAAAACATAATTATTCAAGTAATTCCTGAATTGTTTCTTGTAGATCAGCCATTGTAAGGAAATGTTAAATAACTATTATATATGTCTGTTACCAAATCATTTCTATTCTAGTGATTACCAAAATGGCCTCTGGCTAGTGACTGCCAATGAATTTAGAAATAACTTTAATACTGAAATTGCTCTATTTTTATATACTATGCAATGATTTGTTTCCCTCAACTGTAAAAAATTAGTTCAATTCATATATAAAACTGCCATTGTCTGCATAATATGCCATCTTACCTTTTTATTGGGAGAGAGACAGCCAGACAAGCCTGCTGCAATTGCTTTTCCTGTTAATAAGTAAAGCAGTAGTGAGCAGTACATAAAGTTCTCAAAATATCAAAATTAGGAATATAAAGATTATGCAATATAAATGAAACTTTTCTCTGATAGCTGCATTACATTACATTCAGATTCATTTGAATCCATGTCCATAATAGAAATCTTGTTAAGTAACTTTATAAAAGTCCATGAGGCTCAAGAAAAACATTATAAAGATTGAAATGATTTTATACAAAGTAAATCAAAAACTTTTACAAAAATTAAGTGTGATACTTCTTTGCTTTGTTTAAAGATCTTTCAAACTAGATAGGGCTTTTGATATATGATTGTTATAAAAATATAGGGCAAACCATAACAACCTATGGAAAGAAAATTTTATAAATGTTTATAGCTTGAGTTATCTTCTGCTCTCAAATTTAGGAAAAACATTCATTATACCATGACCCCCCATTATTATTCCAAAACGTGTACGCTGATTGGCCAGCGTGCCCATTGTAAATCGAGTTATACTAATGGAAAAAACTCGGTTTTTAAAACACTGTCTCGCTATGTTAAACCCATTTAACATAGCGAGACAGTGTTTTAAAAAAAAAGCAACGGAGAAAGCAAGATCTCTGTTGCTTTTTTTAGTGTTTCGCTATGTTAAATGAGTTTAACATAGCGAGACAGTTTTAAAATAAGCAACGGACATCTCCTTTGCTTATTTTAAAGCTGTCTCGCTATGTTAAACCTATTTAACATAGCGAAACACTAAAAAAATGCAATGGAGATCTTGCTTTCTCCATTGCTTTTGCCCACAGCTCTGATGTACTGCGCAGGCGCGCAGTACATCAGAAATGCCGCGGATGCCAGACATCTGCGGAAGGGCAGCAAACAGGCATTATAATATGCCATTATTTAAGAAAAGTAATAGTTTCTTTTCTTAAATAATGTCATGGTATAATAGCAATAACCCACTTCTGGGTGTGGGTAATGCTGTATTTACCCACGGTTGGCTTTGTTTGGTCCCTCGGGCGAAACCACGCCAACCATGGGTAAATCCAGCATTACCCACACCCAGGCATGGGTTATTGCTATAATACATAATTCTTTGCAAGTGTTACTTGCATGGTTATCTCCCTATTTCTCCAAACAATATTTGGTTAAAGAAACTTTACACTTCAATGTCATTCTTCACATGGAAGGAAACAACTCCTTTAATAAAACAGAAATTATTTTTGGAAAATATTAAAACAAGAGTGTTTAGACTTATCAGTTTGAAGTTTTATGTTATGGACATAAACATTCACTCCATTCAGAATGGGATCCGGAACTAGACAACCTAGGCGTCTATCTAGGGCCTACTGGCTGGGGGTGGGCTGGCCACAACATTTAGTTTAATTAAACAAAAACTAAATAAAAGTTTCTTACATTTTTAACCCCTTCTTTAAGGATGCACTCTGGCAATGTTGTGTCTACACTTTACTGCTTTAGGAGTATGATACACACAGATAAATGTGTGAGACTTGATTTTGTGATCTGCATGCAATGAAGCAACTTTATATCTTGCTGACTTAGGTTTATATGCAAATACAAACACTGGAGTTGGAACTGCTTTAGAATACAAGTGTTGTGCTTTATGACTATATACAAATAGAGATCCAAGGCGTGTGTGCAATGCCCTAGTTAGAGATAACAGATTAGTTAATTAACTTCCTCAGGCTCAAACCCTATACCTTAGCCACAGGCAACATGAGCCTTAATTCTCTATACCAGCTACCAGACTATATACGTAATACTTAGTCAGCACTGTTGATTGAAATGTTCTGAAATGGGTAATTTTGTTATTTATTGGTTAATAAATTTTGTTTCACTGCTTAAGAAAAAAAAATTATCAAAACTACACTGGTGCATTTTCAATGAATGGGAGCTTCAATGCATTTGCAATGAACAGGAACTTCAAGAGAAAAGAAATTTACTACTGCACATGCTAAGTCAGTTTTCAATGTGCAACTGTTTTATTTAACAAATGGACATCAGTATTTCTGCTATAAAATTGTAGCAGTGTTAGCAGCATACTTTGCCTTTGATAAGGCTGTGGGTTCTACTCCCATGCCATATAGACAGATTGTTGACACTGCAGTGCATTGTGAAGCGTTGCTGCTCTCCAGATGAGATGGTGAACTTAAGCTCCATCTGCCTGTGTTGATAGTGGGTGCTGTGAGATCTTTTATATCCACCTGAGCTATCAAAGAGAGTTGGGGGAAACTCCCTATTGCCCTTACCAAGTTTCCTCTAGTAGGATAAATACCATTGAGGTCTCCCTGTAAAGACGCTGCAAGCCTAGCGGGACTAACCTAATCAACAAAATATAAATAAATAAAAGTTTTAAATTAAATCCACATCTCTGTCTTCATTTCAAAGGTAAAGAAGAAAACAGTATGTATTATTACAGTTTTGAATAAAGTTTATGGTAATTGGGGAGGATGTAATGGGACATCAGAATGGCTATGTGTGGGGGGTGTTGGTCCATTTCTCCGCCTAAGGTCCTATTTGACAATGATCCAGCTCTGAATCCATCATAAAAATGTCATGTGGATTTCATAGCCTGACTGCATGACAATAATATCAGTATTGATACCCTTATCTTTTCACCTGATTGCACTTATTTGTACCCTGACACTCTTAACAGAATGGCATAGCGTTCAAATGACATATCTGCTGGAATAACTGAAGTGTTGAGTTTTAGAGGAAAGATTCTTTATGGAATCACAATACCGATACGCCCTTATGTAAACTGTTACTTAATGTGTACTGGACACCAGAAACATAACAAGGGGGCACTTAAGTTCTTTTCCCAAATAGTTATTGTGTAAATTAAATGCAAACCATGCTTATTGCTGAATGATATGGACATGTGGTCAGACTGAAAATAAGTGTTTAACTGGACTAGCTGTGTGACTATAATGTTAAATAATTTAGAATTGTAGTTACTAAGATTCTTTCTACTGTCATACTTCCAGGAAAGACCTTGCTCTGGCTGTGCAAAATATAATTTAGATTCAATCAATTAATGGTGAAATATTTAAACAAAGCAAAGATATATTCTACATAAAAGCTAAAGCATCAAATTATTAACATTGGTTTCAAATGGTTGCTGCTTGAGTAGGACCCAAACATTATTTGGTCTACATTATTACATGACTAAATAATAGTTAACCCAAATGTATTTTAGCCATGAATAAAATGTTCATACACAAGGTAATCAATATTAATAAAGTACTTAAATGATAGCTATTGTCTGCAGTCTAGGTTGGGTGTGAATGCTGGAAACCCATACTAAAGACAGTGATGCATATTCCTTCTTCCTCTTGGGACAAGGTTGTATTTTGATAATTAATTATTCAAATAGACTTGTGTTAACTTTCGAGCTACTCCTTCCTGCTTGGTTTGCAGTGCAGTGCCACCCATCTTGATGCAATATTTGGGTATCACAGTGATAGTAATGGCCATATTGCCCCAACGTAGTAGTGCCAGTGGTGTTATTATCCCTATAACACTTTGCGCTGAAAAAGGGGCCAAAGAGAGGGCTACTTATGAAATACCTTATAAATCCATAAGTGCAAACTCATTAACCAGTTTCAAAAGGTACACTTCTTATCTAAAGTATGATTAATGGTTTCCTCTGTCAATTATATACCCATTTCTGTATTATTATCTAAAGGCAACAGTAATGAAACCTTATTTATAGAAGAAAGAAAATAAAACAATTGGAACATTTTCTTTAGAAAATTGTATCTATCTTGCAAGCTGTTAGATCCTATATCATATTTTGCACTAATAATTTAGAACTGTTTTCTCTTGAAATTATTAATTTTGAAAATTATTGTTTTAAATGTTTGCACATCTAACAGCAAGTGATATTTTTGATACGGTATGCTGTGAACCATTCCTGCTCATAACAGTATGTACTATTCCTTGGTTTTGAAGTTGTTGCCATTTCTTCAAGAAATGTGTAACTATTTGTTCCAGTTTTTGTTTTCTGTTTTCAAAGACAGATGTTGATGTTTTCATGTAGAACAGCGTTTGAGTTTACAATAGTTTAACGGTATTCAAAACTGATTTATCACTGAACTGAAAAAATGTCATTTTGAGCCTTTGCCTGCCATTTTGTTGACAATTCAAATGTAGGTATGACTAACATGATCTGTAGAGAGCACTGCTGAATAACAAGATAGATATAGTATGACACGATTGTTTTATAACTTCATTGCTCTTTATTGTTACTTACTGCTACTGCTGTTTGTTTAAGGAAGCTGGCAATTTCTTTCCACAGAAGCCACATTTGAACTAAAACAAAACAAAACAGTAACATTATAAGATGTAGAGGCAGTGCATATATTTGAGCATTTCACCAGTCAGATAGCAGTCGCTTAGGAGATGTCCTTATGCTGAATTAGTACTAAAGGCTGAGTGACTACTTGTCAGCCATAAGCTATTAGTTATTTCCACTCTAGGGTAAATAACAAATCAGTATTTAAACTCCTACAGTTGAGGGACTGAAAATATTCAAAATATTCTTAACAAGTTAGATGCACTATTATTTACATACATTACATTTATGCATATAATGGATGTTCTTTACTTCCTAGTTGGGGTGATAATTAAGTATCGCAGATCATATTACAGGGTCTCTTTCCCAGACTAACAGCTCTGTTGCAAATTCTGGACTAATATTTAAGCTGGTATTCATAGCCATTTAAGCAAATGCATTAAGGAATTTGGGGGCGAGAGCAAACAGTTGCAGCTGAGCCACAACTCATAGAAGCCATTCCTGACAATTTGTGGTGTCCTCAAATGTAGTTGTGCAAATGAGCAGAGAGTGAGATGGAAATGAGAAGTGACATGGAAGTCCGCATGCTAAGTAAGGCTCTTTTACCCCTTTGGCAATTCATAGTCAGTTTTTCCCACTTTTCCATGCTTGCTCCAGATGCACTATAAAAAGGAAGCATTTCCAAATCTATCATCGTTGCAGTTGGTGAAAATGCTATCTCTTGCAGCAAGCTTTGCTATCTCCAGGTCAAAGTTGCTTGCCTTGGATGGACCAAAGCAACTTGCACCAAGCAGGTCTCACCCACCAAAAAGGTGAAAATATAAGCAAAAGATTACTCATTATAATTTTGATAATCAAGAAATCCTTGATAGGTTAAGAGTGGACAGGGATATTATAAGGGTGTTAGTGGGCATGTTTGATCCCCATAGGGGCACTGGAGGAATGCATGGACTTCTTATTCCTGTGAACACCAAATTATGTTTTGCCCTCACTATACTTGCTATGGTGACTTTCCAGACACAATCCAGGGACACCTTTGGGATTTCACAGGCTTTTGCCTCAAGGATATTGAAGGAGTTCCTGGATGTAGTCTTGGCACATTTGGATCAGTACATCTATTTCCTGGTGTCACTCAGGCCTAAGCTCAGACTATGGATGCCTTTTAAAGGATGGCACATTTCCCTGATGTATTTGATGAGATAGATTGGAACCATGCCACAGTTAGGGCCTCTCCTGGTCCACATGGTGAGTGGTACTACAATAGGAAGGGTTTCCATTCCATCAATTGTCAGGTAGTGTTTGATGCATAGGTGTACACCACCAACATCTCTGCCCAGCATTCTGGCAGTCTACATGACTCCCACATCTGGCACACTAGCTTACTTTACCTCCTTTACCTGCATGGTGGGATGCCCAGTGGTCAGCTTGTTGGTAAGTTGAAAAAGTTATGTTTTTCCTTTTCTTTTCATTTTTTGTGCAAGTATTTATTCATGTTAAACATAACTGCTGCATATTAATCTGTATTTTCTTATTTTCTCCCCCCTCTCCTCTCTCTCTCTGTTGTTGTTCTTTTTTTTTTTTTTTTTTTTTTTTTTTGTTAAGGGGATGCTGGATATCCACTGGAGCCATGACTCATTCCACCAGTGAGCAATCCAGCTGGAGCTGCAGAGGAGAAATATAGCACATCCCTGTCCCAGACCTGTATTGTGATTGAGATGGTGTTTGGCCTCCTGAAGAGCTGTTTAAAGTGCCTGGATGAGTCTGGTGGTGCTCTTCAGTATGGCCCAGCTACTGTGTGTAGGATGCTCACTGCCTGTTGCATTCTGCATACTATGATCGTGTTCCAGTCTGGTGTTCAAGTGACCCATGCTATCACTGCAGCTCCCACTTCTAGTCCCACTTTGACTAATGATGACTGGCAGCAGAAGTAAGGGATCCCATGTGGTAGGCTCGTGCACAGCATGCAGATGCACAAGTTAAGAGGCAGTATCTTGTTGAGATCTATGGACCAGGACATTCAATTTGCTGTTTGCTTTTTTATAAAAAACATGACTGCGGTGGTGGTGCTGCGGTAGCGTTGTCACCTCACAGTAAGATGTTGTCCTGTTCGATTCTCAGCTAGAGCGTCTTCTGTGTGGAGACATGCGTGAATGAGTGTACCTTTGTTGAAGGTTGTGCATCAGATCTGGCAACTCGGCATGTTAAAATCTACTGCCAATCATTAGCGGACTGGAGTTCCGCTGTGGTGACCCCTAACTGGGAAAAGCCGAAAGACACAACAACATACAGTATAACTGATGCATGCAGTGATACCTGTGGGCTACCTATGTGCTAGTATAACTGATGCATGCAGTGATACCTGTGGGCTACCTATGCCGTAGTATAACTGATGCATGCAGTGATACCTGTGGGCTACCTATGTGGTAGTATAACTGATGCATGCAGTGATACCTGTTGGCTGTCTCTGTGGTGCGTAGTCTACTGTCACTGTTTATCTGATGTTCTCTCTCATCCTAAAATAGTTTATTACTAGCTGTTTGCCTGAGTACTCACTGAATCCTGTTCAGTGATGCTGTAAGCAGCAAATCAATAAATAAGCCAACAGCTGCATATGCTGTATTTAATAACTTTTTGGTTTAATTATTTATTTAGTATAGAATAGAAAGTGGTACTGGCAATCGTGAAACACTTGCCATTTCTGTGTAAAGAATTGTATGTTGCAATGCACATCAGATTTCTTTCTTGCTGTCATTCAAAATAATTGTGACTTCAGAAAATGTTTTCATTTGTGCAGCGATGAAGGTGCACTGGCAGCAGTTAAGTGTATGTGGCAGGAGAATTATTTCAATGTGTTATTTCTGTATGATTTAGTGGACCTATACATGTTTGCTCATTGTTATTGTGATTTCTTATTGTAAGTATATGGAATGGTAATGCATGTGTTATTGGTTTTTGCCCCACTGTTCATTTATTTACTTAAGAGATAAACACAGACTTTCTTCCTCCCCACAATCCAATTACATTTAACAGAAATTTAAATGACTGTAGTTTCAGAGTATGGTAAAAGTAGTAGCTAGAAAGGGAATAATGTTGCATATATTTCCCTACCCCCACTCCCAACAAAGCCATATTTCCAGTACACAGACGTATTGATTCTGTGAAATGATTCACACATATGAAAAAAAAAAACTTTGAACAGCTTATACATTTACAAAAAGTGGACGTCGTTATACAAATTGCTTTGTTTTTCTCTCTTCAATGCAACTGCATTTCACTGACCTTATTTGCATATCTGCGTGGTGCTGTTGTCCACAAATAACTGCCACAGACTTGGCAAAGCCTCAAACTATGAATACCACCCTTAATTCCATAAAATCAAAAGGTCTGCTCTACAGCAATAAAAACATAAGGTCAACAAATCTAGAGCTATTCTTCATATACTATAGTGATATTGCTCCAGAAAATGGCATTCAAATGGATTTGTGATGTAAAATAATACAATAAACATGGTTCAGCTTCTCAGACATTTTACTCAGTAAAATATGTATCGATCCATTCATCCAAGGCAAAATCAGTCAATATCTTGATGTTGCCTGCATTGCTTTATGGTTCCTTTTTTTATTTTTTGTTTCTATTCTTAAGTGAACTTAATTATTAAACTGCAGACTGCATGTAGTAGGAGAGTATAATTCATCATTGACAGGGTGGAAAGTACAACACTGAATTTCACATAGATAAACAGGGTGACTTAAGCTGGGTAGGAAACATAAAATAAGTCAGCTGCTTTTTTGCTCAAACACTACTACATACCTCATTCTGTTCAGCAATATTATTTCAGTCAGTTAGCATGTTCTTCCTAGGAATCATAGATTATCAGATGCTAGGCTGCTGGCATTTTTCAAGGGCTATAATAAAGATGCAAATAAATGGTTATCAGTGCAACTGTTAAAAGACAGAATGGCTTTCCTTAAAAGTTAAGTCTTAAAAAGGAAGATTAATTTTCCATCTAAATTTTATTGCCATTACCAGTAAAAACAAACAAGAACAGCACATCAGAAAAACAATGAATGTCAGCAAAACAACATACTCAATTATGATAACATCACTGCTGCTAACCAGGAAGCAATAAATAGACTCATAGATTAGTACTAAGTTAACTACCCTTGTGGGCCATGTGACACTGCCAGCCCAGCTATCTGGAATTTTGTAAATAATTCTATGTCATTTGTGAATATTGATATGATTTATATAGAACTATATGTTATGTATTGAGCTTCAAGGATGCAACCACAGCATACCCTGCTAGAGCATAGAAGATTAACTTACAAAGTTTCAAGAAAATAAGTTGAAATTATTTTACGATTGTGTTATCTCTCAGATTCGGTGAAGTACACACAATGTCTAGAGCTAGAGGTGTTTCTATTGTCTTGGAGATAAGTAATTGCTAGGTCTAAAAATGTGAAAATGTTTAATGGTTTTATGACTTCCAGTTCTGAGCAAACATCTGAGCGATATGTATTTTTAACACAGAGATGTTAGTTTCTATTAGCCTGGGAACTGAAGGCAGGTGACCCAAGCTGACCCAGCAGTAATGTCTGATATTAATTTAAGAACTCTCTCAGAGAGAGACTACACATTTTGTATTTTGTCTTTGACATGGAAACATGCATCAGCATCACCATCTGCACTTGCCTTGCTAATAATAAGTAACTAGGAAAAAGTAATTTATTTTAGGGATAGCTAGGAATATAGTAAAGATTAATTTAGATGTTTTCTGTATTTATGCCAGACTGCCCTGCAATGTTGTTTTAAAATATTTCCTGTGATTTTTAACTCTGAAATAACTGTGTTTGTTTTCTGAGTATTGTCTTGTTCTTTTATTATTTATTATTAAATATATTTAAACCTATCTTTTTGGCTATTTGTGAGACATATTTAAGCTCTTAGAATACTTGCGTATGTATTTGGTGACACTGTACAGGCCACTCCTAAATAGCCTTGCAAGTCTTGGTCAAACCTACCATTTGGATAATAGTAACATTACACAGTAGGAGTGGACACCCTTTGTAAGGGCCTTATAGTAGCTGATAGTTAAGGGTGGCTGGTGGCAGCTGGTACCACCTTATATTCTGGGCGGAAGGGGCATAGCTAGTAAACTTGTACCAGCCTTTCCCCAGTGTGTGTGTGTTTGTATATCAATCAAATCTCAAAGTGTGTACGTGTCAGCGACTTGGGCAGGGACACAAAGCACTGGTTGGATAGAGAGGGTGCTGGAGGTCTTAGCTTGGCCAGTCGGCTGAGATCTTAACCCTATAACTGTGCCAGTGGGGAGTCTTACTGGAGATCTGGAGAAAGAGGGAGAAACCAGCCCCAGACTGACTGTGATCTCTGTGTGCTTTTAAGGGAAATTGTACTTTACTGTGTGTGTACTTGTCATCCTCCCTTTGTCTACATCCCTCACTGTTGCCAGTGGTGAGAATTTAGGCTGTCTTGATTACTGGAGCATCACATATTAATTGGTTGGCAGTGGTGGGATATCCACATCACATATTAATTAGCTGACTGTGGTGAGTTAGTCACATCACATATTAATTGGCTTGTAGTGGTGTGGTGTGGATATTGAATTCCTATAGCTTGTGTACAGTGGTAACTGAATGTGTTTGTACTCTCAATCAGCCATGCAGTGAACATTCAGAGTTCATATCACATTTGTTTTATTAATTCTGTTAGCTTACTTAGTAAGGGAGAGCAGGCAAGTATGTCAGCAGAGGAGTATGGCATGCTGACAAGAAGCCAGTTGGCTAAAATGTGCTAGGCAACAGGACTGGTGCATGCAAACCTGACTAAGGCAGAAATGATTGAAGCTTTAGTCACAGCTACATTGCAGGATAGCAACTGGGAGAACAACCAGACTGGCCCTGGGAATGTACAAATCTCAGAAAATGGACAGTTCAACCTTTCCATAGAGAACTTAAAAATCTGTCTGGAGTTAAAGAGACTTCAGCTGGAGGCCAAGCGTTTGGAAATAGAGGCAGCAGGGAGCCTGAGACATCTGGAGGCTAAGAGAAATGAGAAACTTCAATGTCTAGAGCCTGAGAAAAATGAGAAATGGTGATACCTGGAGGCTGAGGAGAATGAGAGGCAGAGACAACATGAAAAGAAGAAGCTGACTCTTTGCCAAAGTCATGGAAGCAATGGAGAAGGGAGTAACCAAACCTCAGAAGCAACAAAGGTCAGTAAATTTCTTCCACAATTTACAGAGCAGGGTAATTTTTATAGTTTCATTCATATGTTTGAGAGGGTATGTAAACAGTATAATATTGACCAAGGGCTCTGGATATGGTTCCTGACTCCCTTACTCCATGGTAAAGCTGTAACTGTTATTTCTAAACTGTCTGATACGGATTGTTTACATTATAATGTTGTAAAGACCTGTCTTTTAGAATGTTTTCAGTTATCACCTGAAGCTTATAGAAAAAAGTTTTGTGAGCATAGACGCAAGGCAGATGAAAGTGTGTATGAATAAGTTGCTGAACTGAGCACTTATTTTTCATAGGTGGGTGAGTGCATGTCAGGTCACCACTTTTGAAGGGCTGGCAGACCTTTCAGTGAGGGAACAAGCCTTTAGCACTTTGCCTGAAGACATGAGAATCTGGTTAGTTGATAGACAATGCACTACTGCAGATGAGTTGGGGAGGAAAGAAGACCTATACCTAGCAAGCAGAGCATCACTGCACAGGAAAGGGATACCCAGTACTGTTCATGGGTCTCAGAGAACCCATGGTGGGCAGCCCAGACTGCCTCAACAGAGTCCACCAGTAGCAGGGGAAGCCACTTGTCCAGGTACATTTCCAAAATCAAGGGTTAAATGTTTTAAATGCAACCAGTATGTAGCATATAGGTGTCCACAGAGGAAAGGTGTGGAACAAAAGGTGGGAGAGCCAGTAAGTGAGAATAACAAAATGCCAACAATAGGTTGTCTCGAGACAACAATGGTACCAAACTACCACAAGAGGTTATATTCCATATTAGTGAATGGGAAAGAGGCCATTGCTATGAGAGATGCAGCATCTGATGTAATTATTGTGAAGCCTGTAATAGTTAAAGAGTAGCACTACTTGCCTGGGCAGTCTATTACAGTCAGAGCTTTGGGGGGGGGGGGGCATTCCAGACACCTTTGGCTAGGGCTCACTTTGACTGGGAGGATGGAAAAGGAAGCCAGCAAGTAGGTATGTTTGAGGATATCCCTGCAGATGTCCTGATAGGAAATTATTTTGATAATATAGTACTGTGTATGCATGCAGTTACATGTAGTCAAGCTTGGAGACAAACATGTGGGTCTGGTAGCCTGAGAGAAACCCAGACAGACTGCGCACTCGCAGCCAGAACTGGTGAGGTGGTTACATCTGGGAGGAAGCTACCCTGTAGTAGTGAGACTGACGGTGAGCCACAGCTGCTTGTGGGTACTGATGTTTCCTTGGACAGAATGACTGCAAGGGCAGCGGTGAGTAGTAGTACCCAGGCTGACAATGAGGCACCAGTGTCAGAGGATACCAGACTTCCTGTGGAAGGGAGAGCTAAGAAGGGTTACTAAGACAGAGTTGAGACAGGCTCAGCTCTCCGACTCGACTACATTACAAGGCCTGAGGGAGGTAGCAAGTAAGGCATTTGATTCTCAAGGGAAGTGGGAATCTGTATACTAGGACAAAGGATTACTGTATAGATCATGGACCCCTAAGGGAGAGCTAGAGGGTGACAGAATACAGCAGTTGGTAGTGCTCGGCGCCTATCATCTGGCACTTCTAGCCATACCCTAAGATATTCCCTTTGCAGGTCACATGAGCATAAAACATACAAAGAGATGTATTATGCAGAACTTTTATTAGCCTGAGATTTCTAGAGATGTAACAGGGTACTGCATGACCTGTGAGCAGCGCCAAAAGGTAGGCAAGGCAGGAGACAAGGTGAAAGCTAATTTGATGCTTTTGATTGTGATTGAGGAGCTATTTCAGAGGGTAGCTATGGATATTGTGGGGCCTCTGAATACCACAAGTTCCACAGAGAAACAGTACATTCTAGTGGTAGGGTAGTAGATTATGCTACCAGATATCCTGAGGCAGTGGCTCTGTCCTCCATTGAGGCTGAAAATGTGGCAAATGCTTTGTCAGAGATTTTCAGCAGGGCAGAATTCCCAAACAAAATACTGACTGACAGAGGTGCCAATTTCAAGTCAGACCTGCTGGCTTGTCTGTGGAATTACTGCAGGGTAAGGCACTTAAAGACCACCCCCTACCATCCCCAGACTAATGGACTTGTTGACATGTTAAACTCTACACTCAAGACGATGCTACAGGCAATTGCAGACCAGTTTAAGAGAGAGTGGGACAAATATTTGCCCCATCTGTTGTTTGCTTACATGAGCCAGCCAGCAAAATGCCAGGTTACTAAGGTGGAGCCTAGGGTTGCAAGCATCTGGTATGACATCTCAAGACATCTGCAACAACTGGAAAGGCCGCAGAAATACCTCACTAAAAGAATCACAGGCATAAGGCAGATGCCCTATGCTGACCGCCTTAAAAAACGGCAGCTATACTCTGTCGCATATCGTCTACTCAGAGGCGATCTTTGCTTAACATACAAGGCCATGTCAAACCCAGAACTGTTGGACATGCTACACTTAAAGAAATCACAATCCCTCAGAGCCACACGCTCCAGGGATCTAAACCTTGTCATCACAATAAACAAAACATGCTGGAGGGATAGGTTCCTGACCCAGAGACTCCCCAGACTCTGGAATAGATTGCCCATACATGTCAACAGAGTACCTCTTTGGTCCTCTTCAAAATGAACCTTGATGATTGGATGGGAGAAAGGAAATTCACCCCGGGGATCACGTCAGTCGCCCTGCTAGACAGGGGTCCAGGGAAGTAAATAGTGTGGGAAGAAATAGCCAGGGAATTGTTATGGCTAGGCTTGTATAGGCCCTAGGGCTGATAGCCTAGTACCAAGCTATGAACCTATGAACCTATGACAGTGCAGCACCACAGTAAGGTTAGCAATGCCACTGCAGATGGGCTGTCAAGACATGCAATGGGGTAAGGTATTCCCAGATAGGCTCAACCATCTCAAGCAATGTTTTTCAAGGGTCACTTGAAAAACTAGCTTGAGTTTTCAGGGGAGAGAATTGAGACACTGCCAGCCTCTTAATCTGGAATTGTGTAAATAATTCTATGTCATGTGTGAATATTGATATGATTTATATAGAACTGTATGTTATGTACTGAGCTTCAGGAATGTAACCACAGTATACCATGCTGGAACATAAAAGATTAACTTACAAATCTTCAAGACAATAAGTTGAAATTGTTTTACGATTGTGTTATCTCTCAGTTTCAGTGAAGCAGACACAATGTCTAGAGCTAGAGGTTTTTCTATTGTCTTGGGCAGAAGTAATTACTAGGTCTAAAATGTAAAAGTGTTTAATCGTTTTACATCTTCCAGTTTTGAGCAAACATCTGAGAGATATGTATTTTAATACAGAAATGTTAGTTTTTATTAGCCTGGGAACTGATGCAGGTGACAAAGAGTGATGTCATTCAAGCTGACTCAGCAGTAATGTCTGATATTAATTTAAGAACTCTCCCAGAGAGAGACTAGGCATTTTGTATTTTGTCTTTGACCTGGAAACATCCATCATCATAACTGTTTGCTCTTGCCTTGCTAATAGTAAGTAACTAGGGAAAGTCATTTATTTTAGGTATAGATAGGAATATAGTAAAGATTAGTGTAGATGTTTTCTGTATTTATGTGAGACTGTCCTGCAATGTTGTTTTAAAATATTTCCTATGATTTTGAACTCTGAAGTAACTGTGTTTGTTTTCTGAGTATTGTCTTGTTCTTTTTTATTTGTTATTAAATACATTTAAACCTATTTTTGTGGCTATTTGTGAGACATATTTCAGCTCTTAGAGTACTTGCATATGCATTTGGTGACACTGTGCAGGCCACTTCTAAATAGCCTTGCAAGTCTTGGTCAAAACTACCATTTGGATAATAGTAACATTACACAGTAGGATTGGACACCCTTTGTAAGGGCCTTATAATAGCTGATAGTTAAGGGTGGCTGGTGGCAGCTGGTACTACCTTATAGTCTGGGCAGAAGGGAGCAGAGCTAGTAAAAATGGACAACCTTTCCCAGGTGTGTGTGTGTGTGTGTGTGTGTGTGTGTGTGTGTGTGTGTGTGTGTGTGTGTGTGTGTGTGTGTATGTGTGTATATCAATCAAATATCAAAGTATGTGTGTGTTAGCTAGTTGGGCAGGGACACAAAGCACTGGTTGGACAGAGAGTGTGCTGAAGGCCTTAGCTTGGCCACTTGGGTGAGATCTTAACCCCATAACTGTGCCAGTGGGGAGTCTTAATGGAGATCTGGAGAAAGAGGGAGAAACCAGTCCCAGACTGACTGTGATCTCTGTTTGCTCTTAAGAGAAATTGTACTTTACTGTGTGTGTACTTGTCATCCTCCCAGTGTGTACATCCCTCACTCTTGCCAGTGGTGAGGATTGAGGATCCTTGATTACTGGGCCAGTGCAGGGGTGTCACAGACCATTTTAAGCCTAGCCAATTAACCCATGTAAAAAGCAAACCATGCACCTTGTGTCTGTAAGGCAAATACCTTAAGCATTATGCCAACCTCCCTCTGAATAACACAATATGTTACATATGTATACATGACATCTAATTGCCAAATTCAGGGTTAATATTGTTAACATTTTAAGATTAGTTCCCAGTAATAATAACAAATATGATGGTCTACTGTTAAAAGTAACATGAAGTAACATGCAGGTGGGTGCTTGCATTAGGCCCCTCAACCTATAACAAACTTGTGAAGTTTCCTTGAGTTTTGGAATAGTACATAGAGGCCCTCACTCACCCCCAATCCACTGATGGTCTGTCATAATATGACTGCATATCTTCAGATGTCAAATGTTTCATATATTCTGTCTCATCAATCTCTGGGGGATCCTTTGACTTTGTCACACCTAGTCTCTACTGTAAACTGAAGGAGCCAGGTATATAGAATAGCATTTGTAAATATTTAAGTGATTCAGTAACCATGTAGCAAGCCATACAGGCAGATCAATAGCTAATTATCAGCTCTCTACAGTTGTCTCTGTCCTCCAGTCCTCTTGCACCTGTTCTTAGCCTCGGATTCTCTGCTTTAAAACTGATCACTCATTTTTACAGTCTTGTCAAGGCTCATCAGGTATGCTCTGTTACTTTGCTCTGTGTTGTGGTCCAGTACCCACAGACATAAACCTCATCTGGTGCAACGGCTGTTTGACTACTAATGAGTGTAGCAGAACGTGCTGACTTTGGCATAGAGACGCGCACAAATACAGACCTGCATGACACAAGCTGTGTTTTCCTCTGCATGACTGATTATATATGTTACTATGAGTGGGATAATAATTTTTAGCTTAGGGTTGCTTTGCATCACTGACATTAGCTTTATATGACTTCTAATAGTCAATCCAAAACTATGGGTTCTAAAAAATTACTTACTTCTGCAGATGCAACTAGACAGTTTGTCTTAACTGCAAATACTTCCCCTTTCCAGAGCTTGACAAGCCATGTTTTAGCTGTGATATTTCAAAGGAGGCTACAGTCCTCCAGATTTACTAAACTTCCATGCAGGACTAGCTTAGTCCTGCATGGAAGTGACCATTTAGGAGCAGCATGGCAGCGCACCATGCATATTAATGATGGCACACTACTTGAGCTCCTAAATGGACATGGAGCATGTACGAGTGCAGGGGGCATGTCTGAGAGCAGAGCTCTCAGAATATACATACCCCTGAAATCAAGAACAGCAGTTTAGCAATAAGAATGAGTGAGGCTGCTCATAGGTGGTTGCATACCCCCAGCAACATTCCCCCAAGTTTACATTTCCCCAAGTTTATAAGAGAAATAGTTAAAATATAAAATATAAACAAGTTAATTTTTTTTATCAAACAGATAAATTTAACCATAGGTGTGTGGGTTTGCCCATTGCTTAGCTATTTATACCACAGCTTAAATGGCACAAGAGGATAAATATCAAGATATATGCAAATGGAGCAGTACTGCAATAGTGTAGTGGGCAGAGCATTCACCTTACGAGCAATCATTCCCGGTCTGAGACTCACTCCAGTACATTCCATTTTCCATGTCAAATCACTTTATGAACAATATATTTTGTTGCATCACCTACTAAATAACATATATTTGTGAACTGGAGTACCGCATTAAATGCAGATGTGAGGTGGCATTGTAATAATGTTGTAAAATCCACAGATAAACACAAGTGCCCCATACAGTATATGTACACATGAATCAGGGATACAAATCGAAAGTATAATGTGTAATGAATGATAAATCCATAGAGTGTCCAAATCCACCACCTTCCCAAGAACGATTTTACATTTCTGTCTAAATTAGTGTGGGGGCAAACAGGAGTAAGCACTATTAAGCAGTAGTAAGTGGAAGTAAGCATATTTAAGCAGAGGTAAGCGGATTTAAGCCTGTTTGTGTGGGGGTAAGCAATGCACACATAGGTTAAGCAATATTGAGGCTAACTCTCTGTAAGCATGTTTAACCGGAAGTTAGCATTGCTTACCATTGTGCAAACCCACTTACAATTGCTTAAATGTGCCTTAATCACACTGAGTGCAACAGCCGCTGTTCTGCCCAGCAACAAAATAAACAGCCCTTGCAGGTCTTGAGCCCAGGACACTATAGTCACAGTAGTTAACCAGTAAGCCATCACAGCAGTATAGAAGATGGAGGTATCAGCAAACAGATCCTCACTATAGGAATATTAAACTTAACATGTGAAAGGACTCAATATACAGTTTTATATTGTATAACCTACTACATAACATAAATATGTGAACTGGAGTACTGCATTAAGTCCAGATGTGAGGTGTCATTGTAATAAAGTGGTGAGATCCCCTAATAAACACAAGGACCCCATACAGTGAACATACACATGAATCATGGATACCAAACATATATTTAACATATAATGAATAATAAATCAATGCCAAACAGCAAATAGTATGCAAATTAAAATTTAAGCAATGCTAAGCTATGCACAGCCCTGGATACTAGGTGTAAGCAATGTGTAAGCCAGCTAAATCAGTTTGCCCATTGGCATATCCCCTTTAAGCAATGCCAGCCTTAGGTAAGCAGGTTTGCCTATAGCTTAGCATTTTTAAAACTGTCCAATCATGGCAAAGTGTGGGAAATTGGCCCTATTTAAACTCAACAGGCAGGAATTCATCTCATAACTGGTTGCACCTTCCTCCTGTAGGCACTATGACTTGTATGGGAGAGTAGTGCATTTTCTGGCACAGCGCTGGGGCATCCAGAAGTCCAAAGTCATGGCAGGACTCCTTGTTAAAGACCATGACCAGAGACTGGTGCAGGGCCAGTACCAGGGTTCCCAATATAAAGTGGAAACCTGGGACCATCTCGCCCATGACCTCACCAGTGCCACTGGCATACGTCGAACTGGTGAGCCGGTCAGGCATCCCTATGCTGACCTGAAGCACAGAAAGAGGGATCTCTTGGATAAGTGGATCCAAGAAGCTACAAGGACGGGGAATGTCCCAGCCATGTATAAGTATCAGTCCACTACCTGTTTAATAATTGCCAGCTCATGTATATTATGGATAGGTATGGCTAAATATTCCTCTTATGTCTTTGGCAGTGACAAATGAATGGGCTGCGAACCAGGAAGCCCATGCCTGTAGATTGTAGTGGTTGCAATCGCAAGGCAGGTTAGTAGTACTCTTGCATGTACTGTCATAAGAAATAAATCTAAAAGTAGTAGTAAGTTAATTGCCAGTATAAAACCTGTATTGCTTAATGCATGTACTGAATACACCAGAGAATATGTCAGGAATAGTCTCATATAGGTTGTATGTAGATAAAAGGTTAACAGCCTGACAATAAAGGTCTAACTGCTGGACAGCATGTGTTTGCTCTGGTATCATATGGTAATGTAGAGTTGCAATCTCTTAATAGTACTGTTGTATTAAGCACTGTTACCCACACTGTGCTACATAAATAAAATGTGTAGGAATGTCTGTATATGACTGTTGTAATCACAAGACATCATATTGTACAACTGAGAGAGACTTAGAAAACAGTTACAAGAGACAGCATTATCCAAATAGCACACTTAAATGAGATGTGAACTGTTGTATTTTTAGCACACACAGCCATGGTTCGAATCCTGGGAGTGTTAGTAAGCTGTATGCAGAATCATACTCCACAACTATACAGATATGTCCAGAATGTCCAGTTAATTGGCCCATATCCACTGCCTGTCACCCTGCCACCCTGGCAAATCAGTGGGATGATCCAAGATGTTTAGGCAGCAAATAATGACATACAACTGATAGACATCTATAAGAACAAACCTGTCACTCTAGCAATTCCCCAAAATGTTTTGAGAGTAATAATCCAAGTATGTCCCATCTCCACCCCCATGATGCTGTGACCAGAGTGTGTGCAGTAACAGAATGAGATGCATGTGCATAATACTAATGTAGATTCTGGTAATACGTGTGGCAATATTAAGGTAGTGCTAACAAACATTGCCCCCACATGTCTGTCAGATATGAAAAACGTGCCTAGAAATTAAAGATTGAAGTCCTGGACTGGTACTGTTTACTCTGATATTGTATGGCATTGTTAGTATTGCAGTTTCTCTGAATAATAATGTATCTCATCAATGTCATGAACACTGTGCTACATAATAAAACTGTCTAGAAAACCCTGTATAAGACTGTTGTAATTACAAGGTCAGATTGTAAAACCACAGGAGACTTATAGACAGAAATCAGAGAAAAGATACACAGCAATATCTATATAGCACACTCAACTGTGATGGACACTGTTTTATTTTTAGCAGACACGGCCATGGTTCGAATCCTGGGACTGGTAGTAAGCTGTATGCAGAATCATACCCTCACAAGTGTACAAAATTATCCAAAATGCCCAGTTAATTGGCCAATATCTGTTGGCTGTTACCCTGTCCCCCTGGCATATCAGCGTGCCAATCTCTAACATTTAGGCAGCATTTAATGTCATATAACTGACTGTCAGGCCTGTACATATTTGGAAAATATCAATAAAAACAAACCTGTCATTGTACAACTCACCAAAGGTTTATGGGGCAATAGTCAAAATATGTCCCGGTTTCACCTGCATGTGGTCAAGACATGCCCAGAGTGTGTGCAATAAGAGATGGACAGGTATGTGCATAACATCAAACTGTAATCTGGAAATATGTGTGGACACAGTCAGGTAGTGTTAACAAACAATACCGCCACAGGTATACCAGGTAAGAGGTGTATACTTCAGGTAACTCTCAGTTCATGTATATAGCTGTCTGCATCCATACCACTGTCCAAACTAAGGCCATAGGGTAGTGTACTAATACTTGTAAGGTACAGATCACAGCACTGACTAGGAAAGTAATGAGAACTACAGGAATATACTACTTGTTAATCGACATCTTTATCTCCCCGCCACCATATCTGCAAGAATAAACTAAATACACAACTCAATCGGTATGTGCTCCATTACATCTACTTTTGGGACATATGTCCTATTATTTGATAAATATTTAAATTTGTTTCTATGCATGTGCTATGTTGAAATACTCCTACATTGGTAGCATGCTGCCATCAATGTTCCTGCATGCTGTTGTAATGGCCACTGTGGTTCCATATATGCATGTGTCTGTTTGCTATGCAACTATTCCATATCTGGTGTGTTGGGTTAATGGGAATATCTATGCATGCTGTTATACCTAATCCTGGAATGTGTTGACTATTACTAACCCACATATGTTGTAAAATTGAAACACCATAGCACATTTGGGAAGGCCGGTCCCAGCGGACCCACCACTCCCACCTCATCTGGCCATGGCACCAGGCACCAGCACATCTGGGGCCCACCTCGGGACCTCCTCATCTGCTGGTCCTGCACCACCTTTGGGTGGAACCTGCTCATCCCCCCTGGGAGGGGACGCGGACAGAACACTGTCACCCATCTCCAGGACCAGGGTGTGGTGCGTAGTGAGCTCTGCAGGGAGTTTGGAGATCTGCTACACCAGCTTGAGGGCTGAGTGATGCACTTAGAGAGTCGACCTGGCCCTCCTGCTTAGCTCCCAGCACAGCCACCTTTGGGGCCGTGAAGGTGCAGTACTGAATGCCCATGGGGGGGACTTCAGTCCCACTGTTTCCACTAGGGGGCTCATGGGCTTACGACTTCTAAACTCTCCTCCCCATCCAAGGTGTTTACCCCCCACATGTCATATACCACCACTGTATGCTGTCTTGTCTGTCCTGTCTGTTATCCTACCCAACCTACCTCCCAAATATACCTACTTTCCCTTCTCCAACATCCCACTCCCATCTGTAAATGATAAAAGGGCAATCTGTTCCCAAAAAAAAAAAATCTCACCCCATACATAGCTATCCATTTCACACGTGTCCACTGGACACATGTAATCTGGTCTAATTGGCATCACAACATATTATTGTTGTCCTCACCGCTCTCTCAGGGTATGAGTGTCAAAATCTACCTCCAAATCAGTGTATATCTACAGCTGTTGCTATAGAAGAAATGGGAAGATATGGACCTTTCCTACACCCGTCCTACACTTCCATAGCTAGTTTCCGTACTGTCCTTTCCTCTTTGTGCCTCTTTTTCACCACTTTCCTATCAACCTTTTTTCATTTCTTTTAAAGAAATTAGCATGGGGGTATGTGGGAGTAAGCAATTTTAAGCAGCAGTAAGTGGGTTTCAGCCTGTTTGCATGGGGTAAGCAATGTCTGCACAGGTTAAGCACTTGAGAAGCTAAATCAGTATAAGAAACTGTAACCGGAAGTTAGCAGTGCTTACTTCTTTGCAAACCTGCGGAAACCCACTTACAACTGCTTAAAAGTGCCTTAATCATTCTGTATCCAACGGCCCTTGTTCTGTCAGCAACAAAATAAACAGCCTCTGCAAGGCTCGACCCAGGACCCTGCACACCATAGCCAAAGTGATTTACCACTAATCCATATCATACATACATATCCCAGATGTTTCCACAAACATATCATCCAGCACAGTCATTCAACAATAGAGGAAATTTATTTGTACATGCAGATGTGTGTGTGTGTGTGTGTGTGTGTGTGTGTGTGTGTGTGTGTGTGTGTGTGCGTGTGTGTGTGTGTGTGTGTGTGTGTGTGTGTGTGTGTGTGTGGGTGTGTGTGTATATATATATATATATATATATATATATATATATATATATATATATATATATATATACATATGCATACATCTATAGATATATATGTCTATATATATATATATATATATATATATATATATATATATATATATATACACATATGCATACATCTATAGCTATATATGTCTACATGTATATGTATATATATATATATATATATATATATATATATATATATATATATATATATATATATGTATCTGCGTGTGTGTGTGTGTGTCTTTGGAATGTTTACTGCTTCCACATTGTACATTCCCTATTTTAGCCAGACTGTACTGCATGATATGTTATTGATACCATCCTGACATCATACAGGTGGGATGGATTACTGTTACCGTCTTGTGCCCATGTTATATATGTAACTACATATGCACACAGAGAGATATGTATAGGAATATACATATTTGGAGGGTGCACACCATACTGAACAGCCAGTATTCCTACAGATGCCACCTTATCAAATGGACAGTGTATGAGTCACCCATGCAAAAGACAATTGTTGCCTGAAACATATACCTACAGAGAAGTCAAAGGATATGACACCACAAACAGGTTTGCATGCATAAGAAAGTTTTATTTGTATACTATTACAGTTGTGTATGCCATGTCACATAGCTGTTTAGACTTTGAAATACAAACAAACTGATAAATGCAACTCTCAAGCAGATCATTTTATACAGTAATCCGAAAGCATAACATATGTCGCGATCAGGCCAAGGCCTTCAAGTAGTACAAAGGTAAAGACAGACTAGGCCACAGGATATCAATCAATCAACAGTAAGTAATGCAGATGTATAGTCCAGCAGCCTCTAACTACAATCTTTACTCAATCCCTAGGGGGAAAAGACTTAAGTTGACACAATGGGCTGTATCGGTTACATAATAATGCATAAATGAAAACATCACAATCACACTGACAAACAGCACAGTCTGTATGGCAGTAAGCAGTAGGCCAGCAATGTTCCCAATGTGAAATGTATGATAATGTACAGCCATATACCTTAAGGCAGCTTACTACTGATATCCCTTACATGTTGTAACAGCATAGGTTATTTACTGTGCATACCCCCCATAGACTGACTTACAGGGGCATATAACACTGTTACATACACTGACCTCTAGACTGCAGAAAGGCACACATGTTTTGTGCAGCTGAAGCTCACATATATATGGACCCTACCCCACAATATGTGCGGGGGCCACAACAGCACTGGAATAATGGCAGGAATGGCAGCATGACATAATCAGAGGCCACTACATAACAACCCCTTACTGTATGTCATATGGACAAAGCCTGGTATCTAAGTAGAGGACAGAGGCCAGAACACATGCCCATATGTGAAATAGTGTTGTCATACACTGAGTAACTTGCTGGTGTTAAAGGATAGTCTGCAATATACCCTTAGTCAGGAATATGAAGTCAGAAACACAGATGGATGTAGCCATGTACTGATAGCACTCACACACACACTGCCAGTGATATATCTGACACAAGACATGTGTGGTGGACAGACAAAACATAACAGCCACGCCTCGGGCCATCATGTGGATAGGCCCACAGTTGAGAGCTATGCAGACAGACTGCATTCCATGTTAAACTAGTATGTGCACACAAACCCTGTAACACAGGTGCTATACAATGCATATAACAACACTACTCACACTCTGTCTGTAGTACTGGAACCTTATACAAATATGTAGCTGACCTGAGTCTGCAAGTCCTCTTGTAAGAGTTATTGCAACCTGCTTTCTGTAACACTGCTGCCCACATGCAGGAAGGATGTCCACCATACAGGAAAGTTATAGGGACCACACCCACATGATCTAGGGATTTATAGTAGTGGGTTGCCATGACAGTGGTAATTGGAAGTACTACACAGCATGCTGTATACAGGTAGCAAGTGGAGGACACTGATTGGTGCAGAGGCCATCACCTGATCATGTGCATCACCTACAAAATCCATGCTGCAATCTATTCAAAGCAGCTCAATCCATTTACTGGAGAGAGACCAAGATAGAGAGAGACAGCGAAAGAAATGGAGAGAGTGAGTAAAAGCTAAAGGCTGCTGGACTAAACAAGCACCTTTAATCAGTCACATGTTTATGCTGTTAGTGTATTCACTATATAAGAAGTTTGATGTATGCAGGATTCTCACATTGATGAAGGCTATGTGATTCATCAAGCTGAAACCAATTTGTTCTCCTATATTTTAATATATGCTTTTCAGCAATATATATTAAATATTGTTCATCTGCCACAGTCTGCTGGTTTCATCATTTGGTCTTTGATATACATTTTTCTTGAAACCTTGCAGTTGCCGTACTTGCAGAGATTGTGTTCTCATTGTGGATTGCTTCTCTTCTCTGCTGTTGGCCTGTGGCATATGGTTACTGAACTTTTTTGAACTTTGTTTTTGTCCAATTATCATGTTGTGGCTGATATGGTCTTTTTTATGACATTTTGAATTTTATCTGTAGTGATTTATGTGCTCGGTACTATTGGTTCCAGTTTTGAAGGACTTTGAATCAAACACCACCTCAGGGCACCAGTTTGGGCCTCTATCTGACAGAGTGGAGTTCCGGTGGTCGTTTCTGCAGCAGCCTGGTGGTTTGAATTCCTTGTGATCAGTTGGGCTTTTGTATACGGTCATGGGTCAGATTTATTAAGAATGGATCTGTTTGCTTGGCCAGGACTCTTGCTTTTGGTTGGTTCTCCTCTTCATTGGTGCCTCACCTTTCATTACCTATGGATTCAACAACTGTTTTTGTTATTAAGGTACTCTTAGGGTTGGATTAATTGGTGCAGCATTGTGGAACATTAATATTTTTATTTTTTATTATGTTCCAGGCATCTCTGTTGACTTTGGACGGATATGGCCTGTTTTTCTACCATCGTGCTTTTGGGAATACTCTTCCTTACATTCAGATTTTTTCTTCTGATGGATTTGTGATATTTTGGGGTTTTGTTACAACACCTGAGTGGGTATGGTTATTGGAACTGTGTCGTTCATCCCAATAGCATAACTATAGCTTTTGTGACTTTATGGACGTTAATTACATCTCGCCTATGGCAGTTTGAATACCTTATATTATACATGTTTAAATGTAATTTTGGAGGGACCTTATTTGAATATAACTAACATTGCCTGTTCCTCTATCATTGTGCCTTTGGGAGTATTCTTCCTTACATCCAGATTTTTTTCTTCTGATGGATTTGTGACATTTTGGGGTTTTATTTCAACAACTGAGTGGGCATGTTTATTGGAATTGTGTGGTTCATCACGACAGCATAACTATAACTTTTGTGACTTTATAGACGATAATTACATCTAGCCTATGGCGGTTTGAATACCTTTTATTATATATGTTTAAATTCAGTTTTGGGGGGGGCTCATTTGAGTATAATCAACATTGCCCTTTGCATATAACAGGGTTTGCAACAATATTTGTTTTCTGAGTGTCTAGTTGATGGATGTTATTATATACAATGATTTTAGGGTAGGACATATTTTTCTGTTTATAATAGGTATCCTTCGTTAACTGTTATACAACAACTGATGTTCCGGTGGTCCTTTACAACAATGGAGTGGGCATTTTCATTGGAATTGTGTGGAATTTCTAGCTCACCAATCATGATAGAACAACTATATTTTTGGGACTTTAGGGATGGGAGTTACAACTTTTGTCCATAGGGGTATGAATATCTTACTATATATAGGTACTATTGGGGGTTCCTCTTGATCTGATTTAGAATATATGCAACAATGCATTTTGCATTTGATTTGGTTTAAAATAATATTGGGTCCTTTGAGAGTTTATTTGGTTTATGTCACCATTATATAAGGATCCTTGGGCAAGATACAGTTTTCCCATATCTACAATTTAATAAGTATATTCCTTTGATTATTCACACAAGGGCTTTCTGGCAAGAAAAAAAGTTTTTATTTTTGCAAGTTAATGAAACAGGTTGATGATTTATTTGTTTTGATTGGTTATTTAGTAGGCATTACCAGTAATAATTGTTACTAACTGGCTCTGTGGTATCTTCCAATTGTGTCAGGCTCATGGATATATACTATATGATATATTTATATGGGCTCAGCATTGTTGGGTTTGATTGTGTTTGCCAAAGACTGATATTGACCATATGATGAATGCATTTTGATTCAGACAAGTTATTTTTATTTGGACTCAGCACTGTGGACCTTATAGGTGCGAATAGTGTCAGACTTTTATAAAATGTGTTTATTAGTATAGACTCAGCACTGTAGAATCTATTACAGTTCTTTTTTACAGGGGCTGATATTGTCCATTATGGTTATATAATTTTTTTGCTCTTTATTTTTAATATTGGTTTTGACCTAGCCCTATAACAGGTTCTAACAGGGGCTGATATTGTCCAATATTGTTTTAGTTTGATCCGATCATTTGGAATATACTATAAGCCTCTAGTTTGGTTCTTTATATATATATTTTTGATATATTTTTTTGAAAAGTTTTGGGGGTTTGAGGACATAAATGAAAATAACTGACTGGATATTGTATTCCTGTCAATAGTATGATTGTGGTTTGTCACCCTCACCAGATGCATATTTGATTTATTAGCATTGTTGCATTGACTGGAACAATAATATTATATTAGGATAACTCCAATCTATATTTTGGTTTTGGCTTGTGGATTTTGCTTGTTTTAGTAAGTTGTGTCTGTTTTCTCTAATGGATATATCTAATATATTTCGGGGCCTTTCCTCCAATCGCAATGACCTTGCCGTTTTTGGTCTGGGTTCAAATAATCAATCTGGGAATGATATTGTGTTATTACCAATGGATGATAGCTGTGAAACATTATTCTCTAAGCTCAATAAGAGCATGAGGTCACTTCGTAGCAATGTTTGGCACCTCAGGCTGTTTAAAGCATACATTGCTATGGGCATCATGCCCAGGGGCTTGAGTTCGCATACAGCCTCTAGTTAACAATCTGGATGATACCCTTATGAAACAATGGATGGAGGCCCAACATAAGGCATCCATGAATTTTGTTGAAATTCTTTCTGGACACTATGAAAGAACAATTGATAGTGATATAGAGAATATCACCAAGATGTGAGAGGATGTTATGGTTTTTGAGGGCCAGCCAGTATACACCTCTAGCCTTAAGAAACTTAGTCAAGACTTGTTAAGTCTTGAGGAACAGCTGAAGGATAGGAAGAAAATAAATCCCTTTGAGACTTGGCTGACTATGACAGGGGGGACCCCTTTACCAAAGATAAGGATAAACATGTCTGATTTTCACAACCCTATAAAAATGTGTCTAAGAGAAAATGTCCCAGATCCATACTTAAGAAAGTTTCAACATCTAGCTATGACACCTCTGGTGAGGACTCATCTTTGGCCTTTGAGCCAGACTTATCTTGTCCCACAGGCTCTCCAGTATCAAAGAGAAGCAATTCCAGTGGCTTTTTAGATGAGCAAAAAGGCGGGGGCAGGAAACACAGATCAGATAGACAATATGGAGGGGTTGTTAAAGATGTTTGTATGGAAACAATAAATCAAAATGTCTTGAATATTTCATTTTGCTCCCTTTCACCCACAGAGATTGGTATCTTGAATAAAGGAATGTCTTTCATACCTGTTTTTTTGTGTCGGAGGACAGCTTTGTAAATGATGTTATAGCATTCTGTAGAAATGTTAACCTAAAGTTATTTTTTCAGGGAAGAGATACTTCTGATGTTCGGTAAGAATTTAGATATCATAGGTCTACATTTATGCTACCAATGCACCACAATGTCCTTATATTTCAAAATTCCATTCTTAAGGACTTGCATTTTTACTCCAGGGAGAATAGGACTAGATCTAGTAATATCTGTAAGACTGATATGGAAGTAATTTCAAAACTAGCCAACAATCATCAACTGGTTATACTGATGGGTGACAAGGGAGGGGCGGTGGTTGTCCAAGATTGGACACAATACAACACTGAAGCACTTAGGCAGCTCTCTGATGGCTGATATTATTTACATTTAACACTTAATCCGACCCCCCTTTTCAAAAAACAAATTGATGAATTTCTATCCCTAGCCAAGGAGGAGGGTATTATTACAGATATCATTATGCATCAACTTATGTTATCTGACCCTTGTAATTAATACATCTATTTTCTTCCCAAGATTCACAAGGACCCTTGAAACCCCCTGGTAGGCCCATTGTATCAGGGAGGGGTACTTTAACAGAACCGTTGTCCCAATTTTTAACCAAATATCTTAAACCATTACTCATATGGGTATGTGCCCGGTTACAGGACACAATGGAATTTCTTCAGGTCTTCCCTGAAATGCAGCTTGAGCCAGGTTGGTTACTTTGTATCTTGGATGTTACAGCATTATACACTAACATCCCTCATTAAACTGGGATTGATGCCTTGGCGTATTGGCTGTATAAATCTGAGTTATACCAGCCCGGCTTCAATACTTTTCTCATTTGTCTTGCCGAGCATATTCTTACTAATAATGTTTTTTCTATCATGAAAAATGTTACCTCTAGATTCAAGGTATGGCTATGGGGGTTTCATTTGGCCCGATCTATGTCAATTTATTTATGGCTTATATTGAGGAGCAAATAATTTATGACAGCTCACATAATTTGTTTCTGGTGGAGATAGATATCTGGAAAAGACATTTGGATGATTGCTGGATAGTATGAAAATCAGATGTGGATTACTTGCAGGACTTTGTCAGCTACCTTAATGAGAACAAACGGGGGATAATCCACTTTACGGTAAACTGTGATACAGATCAGATCAATTTCTTGGATGTTTTGGTGACCAGGGGTTATGATAATACCCTAACATCTGTGGTTTACCAGAGGTTCCCAGACTAAAACTCCCTTCTCCATGCCACCAGCTATCATCCCCACACATTTGCAAAAACATTCTGAAGTCTCAATTTATGAGAGTCAAACATATATGCTCGGACAATAGTAGTTATCAGCATTTCAGAGATGGCCTTACAATCAGATTCAAGAACAGAGGGTATAAAGCTGGATATGTTATTCAGACCGAGAACAGGGTGGGCAATATTGAAAGAGATAATCTTCTTCAGTATAAAGATAAGATAGTTGATGGATAATCTATTATGTTTTGTTACAACACATGGCAGGAACACTGGAGCACTTATGGATAGCGTCCAGCACCATTAGAACATCCTGTTGGCAGACAAACTCTCTGAACTCTTGGAAAACAGATGCCACTTCTCCTTTAGGAAAGGCAAAAATGTGGCATCCTATTTTAATCATTATAAACATGGGTCTTACCAAAAGAAGGAATATGTCCAAACTACACTCTTGGGTGACCAAGTTATTGGCTGTTTCCCCTGCGGTCATTGCACATATTGTTCTAGGGTCATGAAGACCAGGTCCTTCAGTAGCAAAAATATTAGTCAGGTTTACAATATTTCCTTTTTTGCCAATTGCCAAACAGATTGTGTGACATATCTAGCCACATGCAATTGTTCAGCTCTCTACATTGGTCAGACCTCACGACTCGTCAAATTCAAGATTTCTGAGCATTTCTGTGATATTAAACACCAAAAAATTGCCACTGCCATATACAAACACACCATAATACACTCAAATGCTTTTTTTAATTTTACCATTATTGACCGGATTTTGGGTATGAGATCTGATAAGGCAGGCTGGCACCAAATGCTGACTAGGAAAGAGAAACAATGGATTATTAAGCTGGGGGGGGGGTTGTTTGCTCCAGGACTAAACGAGCACCTTTAATCAGTCACATGTTTATGCTGTTAATGTATTGACTATATAAGGAGTTTGATGTATGCAGGATTCTCACACTGATGAAGACTATGTGATTTATCAAACCAAAACCGGTTTGTTCTCCTATATTTTAATATATGCTTTTCAGCAATATATATTAAATATTGTTCATCTGCCACAGTCAAAACATGGTTAGTGTCTGTGTTGGAGACCTGTACCCAAGCATGTTCTGTTGACTGTAGTAGTGTAGTGGAGGTACCTGTGGCTTGTAGTGTGTACAGGGTGCTGTGTCCTATCTGTGCCAGTTATAACACAGCTGGGCTGACATGTCAGTGTCAGTCAAGCATAGGTTGCCTGTACATATCCAAGCTGGATACCTGACATCTGCACATCTGTACAGGGACTGACAGACATAAGCTTGCCAACTAGATATGCAGTAGGATCAATGTGTTGACAGACAGACGTCTGACACCGATACATCCTGTATAGTGCATCATATATATGGCCATTTATAGATCTCTCTGTATATATATATATATATATATATATATATATATATATATATATATATATATATATATATATATATATATATATATATATATATATATATATATATATATATATATATATATATATATATATATATATGCATATACATCATATATGTACATATATATCTATTTATTTTGATATATATGTAGATATCTATAACTATATGTACATATATATCAATATATCTGTATATGTGTAGACATATATAGATGTGTATATGTGTATATATATATATATATATATATATATATATATATATATATATATGTGTGTTTGTATATGTATATATATATATATATATATATATATATATATATATATATATATATATATCTATAGGTTCATAGGTTCATAGGTTCGTACTAGGCTATCTGCCCTAGGGCATTTATAAGCCTAGCCAGAGTGTGTGTGGCTTTCACCACCCCTTAGGATGAGAATACTACGCCCATTTAGGGTTTAGTTTACTGTGTCTCTGTCTAGTAGTGACACAGAGATGACCCCCGGGGTAAACCTACGATCTCCCAACCACTCGTCAAGACTTCTCTTGAATAGAGTTAGTGAAGGGCTCTGCCTAACATGGATTGGGATTCTGGTCCAGAGTGTAGTGAGCCTCTGGGTTATGAATCTGTCCCTCCAGCACGTCCTATTTATTTCTGTGTTGAGGTTTAAGTCTCTTGCTCTCATGGCTCTGATGGATTTGGATTTTTTGAGGTGGAGCATGTCCATTAATTCCGGATTGGACATGGCCTTGTACGTTAGGCACAGGTCACCTCTGAGTAGGTGGTATGCGACTGAATAGAGCTGGAGTTTTTTCAGTCGGGCAGCATATGACATATGTTTAAGACCCTTTATCCTCTTGGTGAGGAACTTTTGGGGTCTTTCCAACAGCTGCAGGTGTCGGGTAAGATACATCCCAAATGGGGCATTGTACTCAATCATTGGCCTAATAAGAGATGAGTACAGGGGCACAATGACCTCTCTTGATCTAGATGTGAAACCCTTCATGATATATGGGTTCACTTTATAACATCGAAATACTGAAATGTCGAATTTCAGTATCTCGAAGCTATAAAGTCGAATGTTAAAAATAGCGAATGTTCATAATCGCAAATTTGACGTATGTCGAAAATATGTCGAATTCACAATTATGAAGTTGCGCTATGCAATGTCCGGGTTTGTGTTTTGTTGGTGCGCGGTGCCATGTTTGGATGTAGGTGTTATGTCAGGTAAGTGAGTGTTTTGTAAGGGTTTTGAGTGGGAGTTAGAGTGTGTGTGAGGGATTGGAGAATGTGCGTGTGTGAGTGAGCTTTTGTGTTGTTTGTGCGATCTCGGAGTTAGTATATATAAGTAGGGGGGGTGGGGGGCGTGAGTTGTGTGTGAGTTGTGTATGTGTGTTGTTTTTTTTGTTTATGTTGTGATGTGGGTGTTGTGTTGTATGTTTAGTGTAGTGTGTGCAGTGTTTTCGGTTATGTGGTTTCACAGTTTTTGTTTGTCGGTGTTTTGTGGATTCGGTTTTGTAGTCTCGAGATACTGAAATTCGATATTTCAGCATTTCGAGGTTATAAAGTGAATCCATATATATATATATATATATATATATATATATAAATATATATATATATATAATTACCATATGTCCAGAACATGGAGTGGAGTCCTACCTCAGCACCAATAGTCTCAACCTCTTAATGCAAGGGGATGTCATGCATGCATAGCAGGTATATGTAAACTGGTGCTACTGTAACAGTGTTTGTCTTAACAGACATGTTGTGTGTGGGAGGGCACATCTGCTATTGACATGTCAATATGTCAATGACATGACATCATTTACTGACAGACATCCTAAGAACATCATAGTACAGTACCACTGATAGCACAGTAATGATCCTGTTGACTACAGCAGAGATATGACCAATACATGTGGACAGTCTGGCACACTCTGGTCGATCCAGAGTTATACACAGATCCCTTTTGTGCGAGACATGTGGACCAAACATCAGGTCACATGGCAATGGTCTGCTGTGTGGCTGCTGTGTGGCTTAGGGGTGTAGTGTTTGGATTGGCCCACACAGGTGTGTATTGTATTCACCATCCAGTCATCTGGGTTACCTTTGTGGGTGGCCAGTAGTGTGCAATCATTGCCATGTATGTGTTCTATAGCCCATGACATGGTAGGTGTCTGAAATGTGCACACATCCCACATGCATGTTCTGTGACATGTTGAAGTGTACCTGGGGTGTCTAGAGCATATTGTATACACAGATTGTTATCATCAGAAGTGCCATTCCTGACCTCATGTAGTGACAACTGGCAATGGACACCAGGTGGACCCTGTACCTATATTGACAGCATGGTACAGGTATTCTCTGGTGTCAGTGGCATCTGTCTATACAGGGCACGTGTATAAGGCATGGTATGTCCTTTGTGGGTTACATTTGCTGGCACTACAGTTGTTGCAGGCGTCCAGTGGGGAACAGAGTGAAGGAACACTGTATGCAATTATGTGCCTATTGTAGGGATGGGACAAGATGCCATGCCCTCTGTAGTCCACTGCAATCACAACATGATTACTATCTGTGGGCAATATGCAGGGAACTACCAACATAGTGGTTGTTGCCTATCTGAGTGTGTTTGTGCATGATTCATGGGTTGAGAGTGTTCTCTGGGTAATACAAGGGTTGCCTAAATTGTTCACCAGGCCTTAATGTCACATGTAGGGATATGGATTGTTTACCCCAGCCTCTCTGCTGTTTGACATCTGTTATCCATGTAAGGTGGACATTGTGACATATACTAGGCTCACCATATAAAAAAATTGCAAAACTCACTCCACAATGAATCCAGTTGTTACACACTCACAGCTACTTCCACACAGGATACAAATGAAAACACACACACCAAGTCTCACAGTTGCCATGTCTGAGATTGGAACTCCTACATCACACTACAGCATTACTCAGTTATAGGACATGCCATGGAGATTACTGGGCTACTCCTTCCCCAAAGGTGTATTTCAAAGTGAATGACATCAGCAGGCTTGCTTCTGGTTAAAGGCTTATAGTGCCTGCATATTTGAACTGCTTCTTACTGAAATTGGTACGCCTTGTTTGCTGTAGTGTAGACTAGATCCAGGCCTGCTGAATCTAGCTTTGTTTGTATAACTTGAGCACTAATCCAGGCATTCTTCAAAGTATTCAATTGTATTTATTACTGCTTGGTAGTAACTTGATTAAAGTGTAGCTAAGTCTTTTGGATTAAGCACTTGGGCTTCAGACCAGTTGCTTTACATTAGGAAGGTTTGTGGTCTGCACTGTGGTGGCAGGACAGGTGGCTTACATCCTTCTAAGTTGGGAACTGCTGATTGAGGGCTCAGTGTCTGTTATTCTAAAAGTGTATTAGTTCTGGTTTAACCACTTGGGCTTCAGGCCAGTTATTTTACATTAAGAAGGTTCGTGGTCTGCACTCTTGTGGGAGGAGAGGCTGGACTCTGCCCTTCTGAGCTGGGAATTTCTGGTTAAAGGCTTATAGTGCCTGCATATTTCATCTGTTTCTTACTGAAATTGGTACACCTTGTTTGCTGTAGCATAGACTAGATCCAGGCCTGCTGAATCTAGCTCTGTCTGTATGCGTGTTGTTTGTTTGCTTGTTATTTCCCTGAAACGCTAATACCACATAAAACGCGGCTTTTCAGAGCTTCTGTGGATCCCTAGTGATATCTGCATTGCTTACTGTACTCATTTCCTTGTTTCACTTAAAAGAAAGTTACTGTTTGTCATTTTTGCATTAAAGTTACCTGTAACACATTGCATTTAAGTTACCTGGCACTTGCTCACTAAAGGCACTTGCTCACTAAAGCAATTATATAAGTCAGCATTAAAAAATTAAAAGCACTACACTCTCACAAAGTCCTCTCGAGTACCTTGTTCCTCATTGGCCCTTTTTTTTCAATTATAAAGGAATTCCCAATAGTATTCTAGCATGTCCAAAGGTCAGTTGTTGCAGGCGTCCAGTGGGGAACAGAGTGAAGGAACACTGTATGCAATTATGTGCCTATTGTAGGGATGGGACAAGATGCCATGCCCTCTGTAGTCCACTGCAATCACACCATGATTACTATCTGTGGGCAATATGCAGGGAACTACCAACATAGTGGTTGTTGCCTATCTGAGTGTGTTTGTGCATGATTCGTGGGTTGAGAGTGTTCTCTGGGTAATACAAGGGTTGCCTAAATTGTTCGCCAGGCCTTAATGTCACATGTAGGGATATGGATTGTTTACCCCAGCCTCTCTGCTGTTTGACATCTGTTATCCATGTAAGGTGGACATTGTGACATATACTAGGCTCACCATATAAAAAAAATTGCAAAACTCACTCCACAATGAATCCAGTTGTTACACACTCACAGCTACTTCCACACAGGATACAAATGAAAACACACACACCAAGTATCACAGTTGCCATGTCTAAGATTGGAACTCCTACATCACACTACAGCATTACTCAGTTATAGGACATGCCATGGAGATTACTGGGCTACTCCTTCCCCAAAGGTGTATTTCAAAGTGAATGACATCAGCAGGCTTGCTTCTGGTTAAAGGCTTATAGTGCCTGCATATTTGAACTGCTTCTTACTGAAATTGGTACGCCTTGTTTGCTGTAGTGTAGACTAGATCCAGGCCTGCTGAATCTAGCTTTGTTTGTATAACTTGAGCACTAATCCAGGCATTCTTCAAAGTATTCAATTGTATTTATTACTGCTTGGTAGTAACTTGATTAAAGTGTAGCTAAGTCTTTTGGATTAAGCACTTGGGCTTCAGACCAGTTGCTTTACATTAGGAAGGTTTGTGGTCTGCACTGTGGTGGCAGGACAGGTGGCTTACATCCTTCTAAGTTGGGAAAAGCTGATTGAGGGCTCAGTGTCTGTTATTCTAAAAGTGTATTAGTTCTGGTTTAACCACTTGGGCTTCAGGCCAGTTATTTTACATTAAGAAGGTTCGTGGTCCGCACTCTTGTGGGAGGAGAGGCTGGACTCTGCCCTTCTGAGCTGGGAATTTCTGGTTAAAGGCTTATAGTGCCTGCATATTTCATCTGTTTCTTACTGAAATTGGTACACCTTGTTTGCTGTAGCATAGACTAGATCCAGGCCTGCTGAATCTAGCTCTGTCTGTATGCGTGTTGTTTGTTTGCTTGTTATTTCCCTGAAACGCTAATACCACATAAAACACGGCTTTTCAGAGCTTCTGTGGATCCCTAGTGATATCTGCATTGCTTACTGTACTCATTTCCTTGTTTCACTTAAAAGAAAGTTACTGTTTGTCATTTTTGCATTAAAGTTACCTGTAACACATTGCATTTAAGTTACCTGGCACTTGCTCACTAAAGGCACTTGCTCACTAAAGCAATTATATAAGTCAGCATTAAAAAATTAAAAGCACTACACTCTCACAAAGTCCTCTCGAGTACCTTGTTCCTCATTGGCCCTTTTTTTTCAATTATAAAGGAATTCCCAATAGTATTCTAGCATGTCCAAAGGTCAGTTGTCAATCTTCTCTCCGGTCCAGCTGGTGAATCTAGGAATCTTGAGGCAATGTTACAACTGCCTCATGTACACAGACAACCCTCTCCTCCTCCCAATAAATTTCAACACATGTGAGAGATGCATCCATATAGCCAAACTGGAGGCTAAGCTCTCTCAACTCAGTACTGGCATAACCAGTCAGGAGGAGAAGGAAACCACACTCAGTACAATTCCAGTCTCACATAGACCTACCACGACAGCAGACCAATCACATAAACACACAAAAACATACGCGGAGGCTCTAAATAAAAATCTGCCTAAGCAGCAGAGACCTCCAAAGCAGACACCCAAGCAACCGCTACCCCAAAACAAAACACGTGAAACATATAGCTCACAAAGCCAGTGTGCCAAACAGTCACAGCCCTTAAGGCTAAACAACACACCTGATACACTTGTAATAGGTGACTCTATCATCAGGCACACTGACGTCCCGCTCACCAGGCTGAACAAGGAGAAGGTCACGGTGAGCTGCCTGTCTGGCGCTAGGATCTGCACCATAACACAAGCACTCAGGTCACTCCAAGGCAAGTACAAATATGACTCAGTCATTGTCCATGCTGGTGTGAATGACCTGAGACGTACCTCCCTGGACTACATGAGAAGAGTCATAAAGGAGCTCTCTGAGCATGTGGCCCAGGCCGGTATGACCCGAACCTTGAGTAGCATCTTACCCTCACCAAGAATGATGCCACAATATGAAGACAAGATGATCAATTTCAACAATTGGCTTAATTATTGGTGTCATTCAAAGGGGATCCAATGCCTGTCAGCCTGGGATGACATGCTCGACAAGCCACGATGCTTCGCTAGGCACGGCCTGCACCTGTCACCCCTGGGCTTTCGGATATTGGCAAAGGCTCTTGCTACCCCCATAGTGCCTTTTTTAGGCAAGGCTCAAAAGACAAACCCACCTCCATAGGTATCACAAGGGATAAGAAACTAAGAGTAATGCTACTCAACGCCAGAAGTCTAAACCTCAAGATGCATGCACTCTAAACTCTCCTTAGCATGGAGAAAATCGATATCTGTGCAGTAACAGAAACCTGGTTCAAGGCTCCCGAGAGCACCCCAGCACTACCAGGTTATACCTCATACCATGCTTTTCGGCCCCAAAACTTGGACCGACCCACAAAAGGAGGGGGAGTATCAATATTCGTCAAAGATACCCACACCTCCAGGTTGGTGGCACAGCACGAAGCATCAGAGACTATCCATGTGCAACTAACAGTGGGTAAAACTGCCTTCCAGTTTATAGCCTACTACAGACCACCCTCCCTAACCCAGGAACCCCACTCAGCCTTCATGAGAACACTGGAAAATATGAAGGTCTCTCCAAACACCATTATATTTGGCGACTTCAACTACCCAAACATAGACTGGGAGCATTACTCTAGCTCCAACACTCTAGCCCAAAGGTTCCTAGAATTTATAAACTCAAATGTTATGGAAAAACTTGTTACCACTCCCACAAGAGGGGAAAACATACTGGACCTGATCATCACCAACATGGGGACTCTATGCTCCAGACCAGAAGTGTATCCCTCACTGGTAAGATCAGACCATAAACTAATCTCACTGGATGTTCACATCCCGACACCACCCCCTGCCTAGAAAACCACAGTGAAAAACTTCTCTAAAGCAAATTTCACACTCCTCAAAACTGAGGTGGAATCCTTCAAAGCTCCCAGGCCTGTGGAAAATACAGCCCAGACCACATAATCCTTTATAAACGCATTCTATGAACACCTTCAGGAATGCATGGATCATGCGATCCCAAATAAAACCAAGACCCAATCCTCCAAAGGCAGACGTCCTGTCTGGTGGACCCCAGCCATAAACAAGCTATACAATAGAAGGAGGAAGCTACTAAATGATAGAGCAAAATTCCAAAAAGGGAAGGCATCTCTGATCAGTATTAGCAAAAAACTACGGGCACTCATAAAATCGTCTAAGGCCAGCTTCGAGAGAAAAATTGCACAGGACACTAAGGATAATCACAAGGCTTTCTTTAGTTATGTTAGGAACCTGAGTGGTAATTCCCAGATATGCTCAGAATTAGTCCAAAATGACAAAAAATACACCGAACCCACAGACATTGCCAACATCCTAACTGACAGGTTCAGCGCAAACTCCCCCCCTCACTAAAAGGGCAAATATCTATTCCAGCAGAGTGCTGCCCCCCTGACATCTCGGATGCTCAGGTAAGAGCCGCCCTCTCCAAAGGAAAAAACACAGCATCAATGGGACCAGACGGTGTCCCGGGCTGCGTCCTACATGAACTCCAAGAAGAGCTAAACCCAAACATAAAACTACTGTTCAATCTCAGCCTTACTACAGGATATGTACCGAAAGAGTGGCGTACAGCAACTGTGGTCCCTCTCCACAAAGGTGGTGCCTCAACGGATCCTGGAAACTATTGCCCCATAAGCCTGACTAGCTTGGTCTGCAAAGCTATGGAAAGGATAATCATGGACCTCATAAATAAAGATATTGCGGACCTACAGACACTGGATCCTACCCAGTTCGGCTTTGTTAAGGGCAGATCCTGCCTCTTAATCCTGGTTGATTTCTTTGAAACAGTCACCAAGGCCATTGACGAGGGGAAAGTGGTCCACACAGCCTACCTGGACCTAGCAAAAGCCTTCGATACAATACCCCACTCGGGCATTATAGATAAGCTCACCAGCTTAAATATAAACCCCTATGTCACTAGATGGGTTGCAAACTGACTCAAGGACAGAACCCACATGGTTAGAATTGCTGGAGCCATTTCAGACTCCAAACCAGTTACAAGTGGCATCCCACAAGGCTCAGTCCTGGGACCTGTCTTGTTCAGTATATATTTCTCGGAGGTACAGGCCAACACGGAAGGACTGTGGCTGACCAAGTTCACAGATGACTGCAAACTGGGCGCCATAATCAACTCTCCAGCCGACACAAGCATCTTCCAAAAGGGCCTCATAGAAACTGAAAACTGGTGCCAGAGCCATGGCCTCAAGCTAAATGCCAAAAAGTGTATAGTCATCCCCTTTAGCAAAAACAAAGTGCCCACAAATTACCACATAGGTGGTAATCCATTAAGTACAGAAGAAGTAATTAGGGACCTGGGGACGCAAGTTGATAGCAATCTCTCATTTGACAACCACATAGTTAGAAAAACATTTTATATAGCCCACCTAATCATGAAGGGATTCACATCTAGATCAGGGAAGGTAATCGTGCCTCTTTACTCATCCCTCATCAGGCCCATAATTGAGTACAATGCCCCTTTTGGGATGTACCTTACCAGACACCTGCAGAAACTGGAAAGACCCCAAAAGTACCTCACCAAGAGGATCAAAGGGCTCAAACAGATGCCATATGCTGCCCAGTTAAAGAAACTCCAGCTCTACTCAGTGGCATACCGCCTGTTCAGAGGTGATCTGTGCCTGATGTATAAAGCCATGTCCAACCCGAAATTAATAGACTTGCTGCACCTCAGAAAATCCAAATCCTATTGAGCTACACGCTCGAGAGACTTGAACCTCAGCACTGAAATAAATAGGACATGCTGGAGGGACAGATTCATAACCCAGAGGCTCCCTTCACTCTGGAATAAAATCCCAGTCCAGGTTAGGCAGAGTCCCTCACTGACTCTCTTCAATAGGAATCTTGATGAGTGGATGGGAGATCGTAGGTTTACCCCGGGTATGACTTCTGTGTCACTGTTAGACAGAGGCACAGTATACTAACCTCAAAAAAAGGGCATAGCAAAATTAATTTAAAATGGGTGGCGAAAGCCAAACACATTCTGGCTGGGCTTATAAATGCCCTAGGGCAGATAGCCTAGTATGAACCTATGAACATATGAACCTAAGGGAAATGGAGGTTGTAGTGACTGTGAATGACCTCAAAAGCATTGCTCCCTATACAGGCAAACAAACACACACACAAACATCCACACTTGCCATGTCTTGGAAAAGAACTCCTACCTAACTAGTGCATTACACTACAGCACCACACAGTTATAGGAAGTGCCACAGAAATCACTGGGCTACTCTTAACCCAAAGGTGTATTTCAAAGTGAATGACATCAGCAGGCTTGCCAAAGATGGGCAGTGGAGGTTGTAGTGACTGTGCATGGCCTCAAAAGCATTGCTCCCTACACAGACAAACACACACACATATCCACACTTTCCATGTCTGGGAAGACAACTACATAACTTGTAGATCACACTACTGCATCATGGACAACATTGCTCCCTACACAGACAAACATCCACACTTTCCATGTCTGGAATAGAACTCCTATCTAACTAGTATATCACACTATAGCATTACGCAGTTATAGGAGCTGCCATGGAGATTATTGGGCTACTTTTTCCCCCGAAGGTGTATTTCAAAGTGAATAACATCAGCAGGCTTGCCAAAGAAGGGCAATGGAGGTTGTAGTGACTGTGCATGACCTCAAAAGCATTGTCCCTACACAGATAAACAAACACACACACACACACACACAGACACACACACACACACACACACACACACACACACACACACACACACACACACACACACTTGCCATGTCTGGGAATAGAACTCCTACCTAACTAGTATATCACACTACAGCATTATGCAGTTATAGGACATGCCATGGAGACCACTGGGCTACTTCTTCCCCAAAGGTGTATTTCAAAGTGAATGGCATCAGCAACCTTGCCAAGGTTGGGCAATGGAAAGTGTAGTTCATAGGGTCATAGGGTCATACATTGATACTAGGCTATCGGCCCTAGGGGCTATACATGCCTAGACATGACAATTCCCTGGCTATGACTTCCCACAATATTTACTTCCCTGCACCCCTGTCTAGCAAGGCAGCTGACATGATCCCCAGGCTACATTTCCTATATCCTATCCAATTGTTGGGGTTCCTTTTGAAGAGGGCCAAACAGGCACACTGCGTGACATGTATGGGCAGTCTATTCCAGAGTCTGGGGAGTCTCTGTGTCAGGAACATATCCCTCCAACATGTATTGTTCATTGTGATGACAGGACTTGGATCCCTGGAGCATGTGGCTGTGAGGGTTTGGAATTCTTTAAGTGTAGCATGTCCAACAGCTGTGGGTTTGACATGGCATGGTATGTTTAGCAGAGATTGCCAATGAGAACACAATATGTGACAGAGTATAGCTGGATGATTTTCAGATGGTCAGCATAGGGCATCTGGTTTAGCCTGTGGTCATTTTGTAAGGTATGTCTCCAGCTTCTCTACTTGTTGCAGATATCTTGTGAGGTACATACATAACAGGCCATTGTAATTGGTACTGGGTCTACTGAGAGATGACCTCAGTGGGACAATGGCCTCCTTTTCTTGGATGTAAAGCCCTGAGTGGGAGGTGCGCCACATAGGTGGGTTTCCTGACTGTTGTAGGATGTGGTTATCAAAGGTGAGACCACTGTCCACCTGTGTCCTTAAGTCTGTTATCACACTTTAGGTGTTTAGTGTACTACCACCTATGTGGTACTTCACAGGTACATGTCCCTTCCCAATGGGAATAACAATATATTTCTTGGCATTGATCTTGAGGCCATGGCTCAGCCACCAAACATGTCTTTCTGTAAGGCCCTTCTGTAGAATATCTACATCATGTGGGGATTTAATATTGGCTCTCAGTGTGCAGTCATTTGTGACCTTTGTTTGCTGGTGTCCCTTACTGTTGGACTCTACATCAGAGCAGTAGATGCCAAACAAGGCTGGTGCCAGGACTGAACCCTAAGGTACTCCAACTGCCACTTGTCTGGGGCTGGGGTTGGTGTCACCTACATTTACAGTGTGGGTTCTGTCAGTACAGCAGTTGGCAGCCCATTGGATGACATCGGGATTAATGGGAAGCTTGATACATTTATCTATGATTCCAGTCTGGGAGATAGTTTCAAAGGCCTTGGCAGAGTCCGGATAGCCTGTGTGAACCACCTTACCCTCGTCCACAGCTCTGGAGATGGCTTTACAATTGTCATTCAGTTTGAGGTGACATGATCAGCCCTTTACAAACCCATCCTCATTACGGTCCAGTGTTTGCAGGTTGCCAATGCCTTTGTTTTAATTTCCGTGATAATACATTCCATGGCTTTGCTGATTAGGCACGTCATACTTCTGGGGCTGTAGTTCCCAGGATCCAAGGTGGATCCCACCTTGTAGACTGAGATAACTGTAGCTGTGCGCCACACAGTGGGCATAAAGCCTGAGGTGTGGCTATGATTAGACATGGCACGTAGGTGAGATGCCAGTTCAGTTTGTGGCTCATGTAGTCCACAGCCTGGGATGTTGACTGGTCCCATGGCTGCTGTTGTCATAGCACTGGAGAGTGTGGATTTTACCTATGTGGCCATTATTACCTGAATATGGCAATCTATCCATGTTGAGATGGGCCCTTTGGGGGTTGGGAGTGGGGTGCAGTTGGCACTGAATTGATCTGCCATGACATTAGAAATATCCCTGGGAGCAGTATATTTAATACCATCCTGATGTAGCTCACAGCAGTTCTGAGCATTACCATTTAGATTCCTCACATAGCTATGGAATGGCTTGCAGTTGTCTTTGGCATCTTTGGCTATATTATGTCCGTAACTACCTTTGGTGGATGTTATGAGGGATATGTGCCTCTTAATGTAGCTGGTAATGGCATATTTTGCATCCTGGAAATTCCCCCATTTCTCCTCAGTTTTCCTCCTTTTGTTGTACAGTATATTTATGGCAGAGGGCCACCACATTGGCTTCCTTTTCTTGATGGGGAGTGTTTTGGTTCTATATTGGATGGCACAATTCATGCACCAGTGGATGTGCTCATACAGTGCCTTCATGTATGATTCAGCAGTCGTCCTTTCAGTTCCCATCTGCATGGGTGTGATGATGTTTGTCATGTCTGACATGTGTAGCAAGACATTGGCTTTGGAGATGTGTGTTACAGAGGTTTCCTTACTGGGGTGTGGGGAAGGGATGTTGATGTTAAAGGTGATTAGCTCATGGGCAAACCTGACCACTGATGGGGTGACCATAGGTGTGGAGCATTGATTTCCCATGTTGGTAATGACCAGGTCTAGGATATTTGAGCCCCTGGTGGGACTATGTTTTACTTGATCGAGGGCATTGGGAATTATGACTTCCAAGAACCATCGGGCACATGTGTTGGTACACAAGTAGTTTTCCCAGTTAATGGCAGAGTAGTCTAAGTCACCCAGTATTAGGGTGTTTGCTTGTATCATAATATTTCACAGTATGTTTCAAAATCTGTAGTGGGTATCATGGCGCATGGTGGGGATCTGTAGCAAGCTATACAATTTGGAATGCAGTCTAACCTATTGTTAGTTGCACCGGGAGTATTTCAGACACATTCTGTTGTGCAAGTAGCCTGATGGTGTGAATATCCTTGGTAAATATGGACACTCCTCCACCTTTATTGTTTTGTTCCTGGTTAAGTGGCCCACAGGTGTGGAGAGAACTTTACCTGGCATTGTAGGGGTGCTCTCTGAGAAGGCTTGGATCAGGTCTCTATTACTGCACAGTTATCAATGTTCTCCATTTTTATGTGTGAGTAGTGACTGTGAATGGCCAAAAAACATTGATCTCTATACAGACACGGTGTTTCACAGTTGTCATGTCTGGGAATGGAACTCCTACCTAAATAACATATCATATTACTACATTACACAGTTATAGGATGTGCCACTGAGATTAGAGGACTACTCTTACTCCAAAGGTGTATTTCAAAGTGAATGACATCAGCAGCCCTGCCAAAGTGGGGCATTTGAAATTGTAGTGAGTGTGACTGGCCTAAAAGACATTGAAACCTACACAGACAAACACACACAGTTGCCACATCTGGGATTAGAACTCCTACATAAGTAGTACATCACACTACCGCATTACTTAGTCATGGGATGCACCACAGACATTACTTGGTTACCCCTTCCCCAAAGGTGTATTTAAAAGTGAATGACATCAGCAGGATTGCCAAAGAAGGGCAATGGAGTTTATAGTGACTGTGAATGGCCTCAAAAGCATTGCTCCCTACACAGGCAAATGCACACACAAATCCACACTTGCCATGTTTCAGATTAGAACTCCTGCTTAACTAGTATATCACACTACAGCATTACACATTTACAGGACGTGCCACAGAGATTACTGGGTGACTCCTTCCCCAAAAGTGTATTTCAAAGTGAATGACATCAGCACCCCTGCCAAAGTAGGGCATTTGAAATTGTAGTGAGTGTGACTGGCCTAGAAAGCATTGATCTCTGCAGAGGCAAACACACAGAGCTGCCACATCTGGATTAGAACTCCTCTCTAACTAGTACATCACACTATAGCATTACGCAGTTATAGGACATGCCACGGAAATTACTGGGCTATTACTTCCCCAAATATGTATTTCAATGTGAAGACATCAGCAGGCTTGACATAGTAGGGCAATGGGGAGTACAGTTTGTGTGCATGGGCCATAAGCCAGTCATCTAGAGGCAGACACACAGCACTCAGGCACACACAGGTTTATATTCCACAGGTTTGTGTATACAACTGCTAGATGACTACTGACTTGTACAGTAATCTTACAGTTAGCACAAGCACCACAGACACTATAGTGCTGAGGGATACCAGAGGCAAATGTCTACAGTGATTGACATTTGCACATCATGTGATTTTAGCCAATTGGATGTGTGCTGGGTGGCACAGGCCTCATGATGGGAGGCTCTTTGTCACTCTCTTTCACACATGTATGTATGTGTATTTTTGGCCTATTATAGTGTGTTGTCCTTAGATATATGCGTGTATTCCTATCCAATGTGTGTGCAAAGCATGACTGGTGTGTACTGAGGAGTATATGCACTAACATCTGCAACTGTCAGATATGTATGGTCCACTGTTGTTGCCAGACATGGGCTTCATTTCTATAAGTGTGTGAGCATGCCCAGTATGACCTTTGAGTATATTGTTGTCTGACATGGCCTTAATTTCTCTAAGTTTGGGAGCATGCCCAGTATGACTTTCTGTATTGAATGTGTGAATCCATTCCAGGTAGATTGTACTCCAGTACAGACTTTTGTGTTCTACACCCACAGCTAGCAAACTGTTTCTGCGGGATATCTATAGATCGGTTGACAATATGGGGTCAAAATGGACAAAGGATAGTGGGTTACTGTAGGTAATTGTGTCTGTGCTGCTTCTGCTACATGGCCCTGGTGTTAGAGATATTCAGACATATGTACTGTTTTACATTGTGATGTTTTATGTCATCAAGTACTGTCAGGTATACATATTTGCTTGCAGTGATGCCCTGGGAAACACAGTGGGCTGGATTCATGAAGGCTTGCATGGAGTCTAAGAGCAGTGTAAGACAGCAGATATGTCTGCTGAGCGATTCAGCAATAGCCGGCAGGGGCGGGCATAAGAGCTTCTAAAGCTACTCTTGCACGGACAGTGTTATGGTATGCAAATTACCTCATTCGCTGCTGAAAGCTATGCTAATGAGATAAATTTGTGATCCAGGAAACATTAACCTGTCCGTGGAAAAGTAGTGTTATTTGCAGAAATGTACTCCAATGCTAACGGAGTACCGTTCTGCAAATAGCTAAACGGAGCTATGACAGCTCCAAATAAAGAATGCATCTAGTTGAGGAAGCATGCCAATGGCCAAATATAAGGCCATTGGCATTTGCAAATGTTGTAAATCCTTAAAATCCATTTTTTTTTCCCCGATTGCCTATGTTTAAGCGTAGCGCAGCAGCGCGCAAACGTGCTGCACTTTAAATAAAATGAAAAAAAGTGACAAATAGCCACAAATGGGCATTTTCACTAAAAAGCTTGTTCTGCCATGCAGGTAAATGGCAGGCTAAAAACAACATGGCCACTGAGTAGTGGTTGCTAAGAGGGGGAAGCTCAGTGTGAGAGATGTAACCAAGCATTAGTAAGCAATCCGATGCAAATGGGGATAAGGATAGTGAATCCCAATTTTCCCTGGCATGTGAGCCATGTCCCTAGACTGTAAGTGTAGGAGTAGGGGAGTAGTAGAGTAGAAGATAAGTGACATCATGAGGGGGTATGTCTGAAAGACTGTAAGCTGATTGGAGCACAGTGGCTTGTGTTTGCCCTGAGTTGCTCATGATTGCAAGAGACGTGTCTACAGTTGTCCTAGCTGAAAACAAGAAACCAAAGGTGTACGCTGTGGATATATCTGAAATTTCTTGCAAACGGGCACACAGCATGTGCGCACGTGTGCATGCGTGTGCGCCTGTTTGCGCGGCACTGCCCCTTGTGGAAACAGAAAGGGAAAAGGAAGGAAAAGAAGTAGTAGGAAGTTAACCAAGGAGAACTAGCAGAGCTTCCAGGTGAAATATATCAGAATCAGCCAATTACACAGGCAGTAGACTAGCCCAGCCCAGCACTTTAAACTCTGCAAACAGCAATCTACCCTGTTTTTTTTTCCCAAGAACTTTGCAACACTGCAGTATACAAAGAGTGAAACCTTAAAAAGCTTAAGTCAGACAAAATGTTAGGGGCTGCTATTGCTATCATAAAGCAACATGTGCAAGGTGCAGAGGGTGGTGATGTTGTGAATGCTGCTGAACAACCCACAGTGAGGAGACGGAGAAGAGTGTACAGCCACAGGGTAACCTACCAGGGCTACATGAGCTGGAGATAGTGGAGTACTATTGAGTGGAAAGCGACCTCCTGCAGCAAATTGTTGAGCTGAGCTGGCCATGCCGCACACAGAACCAACCAAGGGGAACCCATCCCAGTGGATACTAAGGTATGTGTTGGCCTACGAATACTAGCTACAGGTACCTTCCAGAGACCAACTGGTGATATGATGGGGATTTCACAGGCATCAGCATCCAGGGTACTGCACCAGTTCCTGGATGCCATGACAGCACATGTCGGTGAGCATGTATATTTCCCCAATTCCAGTGAGGCATTGGACAGCAATATGCATCTTTTCCACCAAATAGCAGAATACCCTGAGGTAGTGGTTGCAATAGACTGCACACACATACACATCAAAGCACCACCCGGTGAGTGGGGTAGGGTCTACATCAACCACAAGGACTTTCCCTCCATCAACTGCAAGGTCATGCGCGATGCCCAGGGCATAATAATGAATGTGTGTGCTGGCTGCCCTGGAAGCTATCACGATTCCTACATCTGGCATCTAACGCAGCTTTATCAGAGATTTGCCAGTGGGGACATCCCTTATGGTCACCTAGTGGGGGATGCTGGATACGCACTGGAGCCGTGGCTGATGACACCCATCAGAAATGCACACACACCCGAACAAGAACTCCATAATGAGGCACACGCACAAACAAGAAACATTATTGAGCACGTGTTTGGGATGCTTAAGCACGGTTCCGGTGCCTGGACACATCTGGTGGAGCCTTGCCGTACTCACCAACTACATGTACCCAAATTGTCATGGTATGTGCCATGCTACACAATATGATCCTGCAAAAACAGCTGCAGCAGGAACAGCATGGGGCAGGGCCAAACAGCCCCCAACCATTGCCAAGGCCTGCACAGGCACAGCATGACTCAGAGGAGGAACAACCTGAGCCTGCCCCAGTAGGCAGAAGGAGGCATGCCCAGTATGCCTTGGCCTTGGCAAAGAGGCAACACATAACACATGCACTGACTCAGTAGGAACCCTGGAAATGACACCTCTCTCTGACTTGCTCATACAATAAAAGGGATGCCTAACTTGACACTACCTGTTTTCAAACATGTATAGGGAGTGTACTATGTGTATCTGACATAAGCAGACCTGCAGCACCACCTGAGGCATGATTGCCCTATTTTAAGCAATATAAAGCAGTGCTAAGCACATTTTACCACTATTTAGCATATTTAAGCACAATTGCGTGGAGCTGTGTACCGTGCAAACTAGCGCAACGTCGGACAACGTTGGGCAATGTTGGGCAATGTTGGGCAACATTGGGCAATGTTGGGCAAAGTCAGGCAAAGTTGAGCAAAGTGGGGTAAACACGCTACACCTGCTTTACTGTTCCTTAACCAGTCAGGTATGCCCAGCAGGAAAATAAAAAGCAGTGACAGGGCTCAAACTCAGGATACTTTGCACTATAGTCACAGTACTAAACCACTAAGCCATGACAGCATTTCACTGGCACAGACACATCAGGACAATTGTAGACTAACACAAACACAAACAAATGCTATATCATGCCCTGTGAACTTCCCCCCAGGCCTTTGCAGACAGATAACAGCAGGCCAGGCAGTGTGATGTGGGTTGGGTAGGCTATGAAGTCACAAACTAATATACGTGAAATTGGAAGCTAAGATCTGTAGTATAGTAGTATGCCTCAAGCCAGTATGATAGGCAACAGTACAGACTGAAATGGAGTACCTGACATAGCAGTGCATGCCTAGCAAATGTGTATAAGTGTCAGGTGAACCCCTCATCCAATGTACACCCATAGTAACAATCAGGTGTGCCCCCCAGGTAGAAATGTACAAATAATAGCTGTCCCCCCTGTATGTAGAAATGTTGATAAGTCTATGCAAAGTGACACATGGAAGCCCTGCAGGCACAGCGTGCTTCCTGTCGATGTACAACACAAAGGTGAGCCCTGAAGTAAAAACCAACTTGGTTTTTCACACACATATAGTATATATGTCTATACTGGGCATGCTCACACACTTAAACAAATTTAGCAAATTTCAGTCAGCAACATACTGAAAGGTCATACTGTGCATGCTCACACGTTTAAATAAATGAAGCAAATGTCAGGCAACAACATACTGAAAGGTCATACTGGGCATGCTCACACACTTTGGCCATGTCTGAGTACAGCAGTCGGCCACACATATCTGGCAGTTGCATATGTTTTACCCCAGGAACCTGTAACTATTCAACAATCCTGCCTTGTGCATACAGTTATATGTTAACAGACACATATAATATATTGGAACCCTGTCATAATCAAGCTATGCACCACAAGTACTTAGGTTGTTCACAGAAAGTGAAAAAGCAAAGAAGATCGATAAACCTGCAATAAGTATCATGAATAAACAATGTGCACTCCAAACATTATCCAATCCATGTTTTGGCAAAATAATCTGTGAAGGAGTCCATAGAGAACCATGATGCTTTCTTCCGCTATGTCATAAATAGCAATGTACACTCATATATGTCCTGAGTCAGTGCAAACTGAATGACTGACATTGCCATCATCCTGTCAGACAGGCTCATACATACGTACCCCCTTCTCACTGACAAAAGGCCCTATCATCATACCTGGAGACTGTGAAAGCACAGATATCACATATAGAATGGGTAAACAGCTCCTTCCAAACCTGAAAACATGGCGTCTATGGGATTACATTGTTTCCCTAGCTGTGTCATAAGTGAACTCCAGAACAAACAGACCTGAACAGTCTGTTGAGCCTCACCCTCTGTACAGGATATGAAACTGTTGAATATGTTTCAGCAATGTTTGTCACACTCCACAAGTGTTGGTGCACAACAGACCATGGGAACTATTGTCTTATAAGCCTATTAAGCCTGATTTGCAAGGCCATGGAGTCCATCATGATGGAACTCATAAACAGAGCTATTGGGAGCCTACAAACACCCAACCCTACCAATTTTGGTTTGGTCAGGGGCAGATCATGGTTCCCAAACCTGCTAGACTATTTTCAAGGCAGTCACCCAGGACATACATCAATGAAATGAGCTACACATGTCCCACATAGACCTTGAAAAGCCCTTTTCCAACATCCCAGACACATGTCGTATTCACAAAATCAACAACCTGTGCATAAATATGTTTATCATCTGATGGATTGCCAACTGGGGCACAGATAGATCACACAAGGTAAGAATTGTGGTCACCTGTTCAAGCTGGTAACAACTGCTGTCCCCCATTTCTCAGTCCTGGGACCCCTCCTGTCTGGTGTATACTTTTCAGAAATAGAGTCAAACACACGAGGGCTATGTTTAGCAAAGTTTGTGGATGACTGCAAAAACATTGTCATACTCGATGTTTGGGACAACAGAGACATCCTAAAAAAGCATCTCAGTCAGACAGATGTGGTGTCAAAATTATGGCTTCGAGCTACAGTCATACAAATACCACATAGGTGCCAACACCCTAAATGTGGAGGTGATAATAAGGGATCTATGGACACACGTCGATAGACATCTCTACTTCCAGAAACACATTCACAAAGTAGTCAGACAATCATGCTATGTGTTCCCACAAACTGCCAAGGTCTTTGCATGTAGGTCAAAGGAGATTCCCTCTACTCATCAGGCATCAAACGCATCAGAGAGTACCACAACACACTTGTGATGAATCTGACTAGGCACCTGCAGCAGCTGGAAAGACCACTGAAGTACCTCAATAAGAGTATTACTGGCCTCAGACAGTTGCCCCATGCAACAAGACTGAATTTAACTCAATCTGTACTCTGTTGCATACTGTCTACTCAGGAGATCTCTGCCCAAAAGACAGGTCCATGTCATGGCAACACTCAGATCTGCTCTGAGTTACAGCTCAATGGCACTAAATATACAGACCCAACTGATATTGCCAACATCCTGGCAGATAGGATCAGTGCTAACTTTACCCCCCTCTCACCCATGAAAGAGCACATCTCTATAAAGGAAGACTGCAAAGTTGCTGTCATCATGGCTACACAGGTAAAAAACACTCTCCAAAGCCAGTATCACAGCATCCATGGGACCAGATAACTTCCCAGGCTGTGTTCTACACAAACTACAGAACGAACAGGCACCACGCCAACGTACCATGTTCAGTCATAGCCTCACCTTAGGCTTTGTGCCTGCTGAATGGTGCACAGCTACGGTTATCCCACTACACAAGGGTGGAGACACCACGGACCCCAGGAACTAGCACCCTATTAGCCTGATGAGCCTGCTCTGCAAGACCATGGAATGTCTCATCATACAACTTACAAAAAAAGACACTGGTAATCTCCAAACTCTGGACCACAACCATGTTGGGTTTGTAAAATGCAGATCATGTCTCCTAAACCTGATAGATGACATTGAAGCAGTCACCAGAACCGTAGACAAGAGTAGGGTGGTTCGCACAGCCTATGTAGATCTTGCCACGGCTTTCAACACCATCCCCTACTTGAAATTATAGATAACCCACTAAACTAGGTATAAATTGCTATGTCACAAGATGGGTTGCCAACTGGCTCACTGACAGAACACACACTGTAAAAGTAGTAGACTCCAAGTATGACTTTGGACAAGTGACGAGTGCAGTACCACAGGGTTCAGTCCTGTGTCCTGTCCTGTTTTGTATCTACTACCCATAAGTAAATTTTAACATGGAAGGTCTGTGGCTAATGAAGTTTCCAGATGACTGCAAACTAGGAGCCATAATTGTAAATACTAAAGATGTGGACATCCTACAAAAGGGCCTCACTGAGAAAGATGCCTGATGTCAAATCCATGGCCTCAAGCTCAATACCAATAAGTGCACTGTCATCCCCTTTGGTAAAACTCTGTAGCCATGAACTACAACATAGGTGGTAGTATACTTAACACTGAAAGTGTGATAAGAGACCTTGGGTCACAGGTGGACAGTGGACACACCTGTGATAATCACATCCCCACAGTAGTCAGGAAATCCTTCTATGTGGCACATCTCATCACAAAAGGTGTCTCATGCAGAATAGAAGAGGACATTGTTCCCCTCTACTCATCACTCACTAGATCCATAATAGAGTACAATGCCCCTTCTGCTATGTACCTCACAAGACATCTACAACAACTGGAAAGCCTGCAGAAATACCTCACAAGGAGCATTAGCAGCCTGAAATACATGCCATACACAGACCATGTCAAATTGCACCAGCTGTACTCTCTCGCATATTGCCTACTCAGAGGTGATCTCTGCCTAACATACAAAGCTATGTCAAACACAGAGCTGTTGGACATGCTCCACGTAAAACACTCACAATCCCTCTGATCTTTGGCCCCAAAACCCAGAGTGAAATACAAAAGAAAGGGGTATATCCATTTACCTTAAGAATACCCACACCTTCAAGTTAGTGGCACAGCATGAGGCCTTGCAGACCATGCAAGTGCAACCAACATTGGGCAAAGCTGCTTATCAGTTTGCAGCCTGCTACAGATCACCTACCTTGTTTCAGGAACCTCACTCAGTATTCCTGAGAACAGTGGAAAATATAAAGGTCCTATCAAACACCATTATATGAGGAGATTACAACTACCCAAACATTGAGTGGGAGAATTTCTCGTGTACAACATCCTTTGCCTAATGTTTCCTAGAGTTTAAAAACTAAAATGCCCTGGAACAGCAGGTCACCACACCCACTAGAGGTGACAACATACTAGACCTGATCATCACCAACATGGGGTACCAGTGTTCCACAACATAGATAAACCCCTCGCTGGTAATATCAGATCATAAAGTAATCACATTGGACATCCACATCCCACCCCCCGCCCCCCAGTCAAGGAAACCACTGTGAAGACACTTTCAAAAGCAAATGGCACACTTCCCAAGACCAAAGTGGAAAGTTCCAAAGCCCCCTTGCTATAGGATAATTCTATACAATCTGCCGAATCATTTACAAGTGCATTCTATGAGCATCTACAGGGATGCATGGATTGAGACATCCCAAATAAAACCAAGATGCACTCCTCCAAAAATAAGAAACCAATCTGGTGGTTGTCACCCATAAATAAGCTATACAACAGAAGGAGGAAACGAACACATGATAGAGAAAACTTCACAAAAGGAAAGGCATCACTGATCATTATTAGGAAGAAACAATGATCGCTCATAAAATAATACAAGGCCAGTTTCTAAAGACAAATTTCCAAGGAATGTAAGAATAACAACCACAAAGCCTTCATTAGCTATACCAAACATTTAGGTGGCAACTCCCAAATATGCTGTCAGCTACTGCAAAATGGCAAAAAAACAACTGACATTGCCCACATCCTGGGGGACAAGTTCAGGGCAAACCCACCCATCACCCCCAAAAGGGCCTGTGTTCATCCCAGAAGAATGCAGAGCCCCAGACTTCATGGACATTCAGGTAAAAACAGCCATCTCCAAAGCTAAGAACACAGCATCAATGGGACTGGATGGTGTCCCAGGCTGCGACTTACACCAGCCCCAAAAGGAACTACACCCTCACCCACATTCACTGTCCAGCCTCAACCTTCCAAAGGCTATGTACCCAAAGAATGGCATACAGCAACAGTCATCCAGCTCCACAAAGGGGGTGCCACAACAAAACCAGGAAACCATAGTTTCATAGTTTCATAATATAGTACTAGGCTATCTGCCCTGGGGCATTTGTAAGCCTAGCCATAGTGATGTGGCTTTTGCCACCCCATGAAATGGTACAAAAATGTACAGAATAAATTTAGAATACTGTGCCTCTGTCTAGTAGTGACACAATGGAGGTCCCCTTATATAATAGAATTAGTTTACTGGGCCCCTGTCTAGCAGTGACACAGATGTGACCCCTGGGGTAAAGTTACAATCTCCCATCCACTCATCAAGATTTCTCTTGAAGAGAGTCAGTGAGGGGCTCTGCCTAATACGAACTGGGATCTTGTTCCAAAGCATGGGAAGCCTCTGGGTTATGAATCTATCCCTCCAGCATGCCCTATTCATACTTGTGTCGAGGTTTAAGTCTTTAGCTCTTGTGGTTCTGATGGATTTGGATTTTTTGAGGTGGAGCATGTCCATCAGATCCTGATTGGACATGGCCTTGTACGTCAGGCAGAGATCACCTCTGAGCAGGCGGTATGCTACTGAATAGAGCTGAAGTTTCTTTAGTCTGGCAGAATAAGACATATGTTGGAGACCCTTGATCCTCTTGGTGAGGTACTTTTGTGGTCTCTCCAGCTGTTGCAAATGCCGGGTGAGGTACATACCAAATGGGGCATTGTACTCAAGGAGTATAGGGGTACAATGACATCCTTGGATCTGGATGTGAATCCTTTCATGATGAGGTGTGCAAGGTAGAATGTTTTTCTAACCACTTTGGCAATGTGGGTGTCAAATGAGAGGTCGCTGTTGACTTGGGTCCCTAGGTCTCTGATTACATTTTCCGTACTCAGTGGGTTGCTGTCTATGTGATTATTTGTGGGTACTTTGTTTTTCCCAAAGGGGATGACTATACATTTTTTGGCATTTAGTTTAAGGCCGTGACTCCGGCACCAGTTGTCCGTTTCTGTGAGGCCTTTTTGTAGGATGTATATGTCCACTAGTATATCGACTATGGTGCCTAGTTTGCAGTCATCTGTGAACTTTGTCAGCCACAACCTCCCATGTTTGCTTTAACATCTGAGAAATAAATGCCGAACAAGAGGGGTCCCAGGACAGATCCCTGTGGGACACCACTTGTGACTGGCTTTGAGTCTGACATTGCTCCGGCGATTTTAACTTTATGGGTTCTGTCCTTTAGCCAGTTTGCAACCCATCTAGTGACATAAGGGTTTACGTTTAAGCTGTTGAGCTTATCTATGATGCCTGAGTGGGGTATTGTGTCGAAGGCCTTAGCCAAGTCCAGGTAGGCTGTATGGGCTGCTTTGCCCTCATCAATGGCTTTAGTGACTGTTTTGAAAAAGTCAACCAGGTTCAAAAGGCAGGATCTGCCTTTTACAAAGCCGAACTGGGTGGGGTCAAGTGTCTGTAGGTCCCCTATGTCTCTGTTTATGAGTTCCATAATGATTCTTTCCATAGCCTTGCAGACCAGGCTGGTTAAGCTTATGGGGCGGTAGTTCCCAGGGTCTGTAGAGATACCCCCTTTGTGGAGTGGGACCATTGTTGCTGTACGCCAGTGTTCAGGTACATATCCTGAAGTAAGGCTAAGGTTAAATAGCATTTTTATGTGTGGGTTTAGCTCCTCTTGGAGTTCACGTAACACACAACATGGGATACCGTCAGATCCCATTGATGCTGTGTTTTTAGCTTTGTTTAGGGTGGTTCTCACTTGGACATCTGAGATGACAGGGAGATTACATTCAGCTGGGATAAGTATTTCTTCTTTTGGGGGTGAGGGAGGGGAGAAATTTGCACTGAACCTGTCAGCCAGAACGTTGGCAATATCTGTGGGTTCAGTGTATTTTTTGTTGTTGTGAACTAACTCTGAGCATATCTGAGGGTTTCCGCCCAGGTTTCTAACATAGCTGAAAAAGGCTTTGTGGTTATCTTTAGTGTCCTTCACGATTTTTCTCTCAAAGTTTGCCTTGGATGTTTTTATGAGAGAATGTAGTTTTCTGTTAATGTTGATCAGAGATGTCTTCCCTTGATGGGATTTTGCTCTGACGTGCAGTAGCTTCATTCTTTTGTTATACAATTTGTAAATGGCTGAGGTCCACCAGACAGGACGCTTGCCTTTGGTGGAGAGGGACTTGGATTTATTTGGGATTGCATGATCCATGCATTCTTGGAGATGTCCATAGAAAGCATTTGTGAAGGATTTGGCATTGTGGGTTGTGGTATCCACTGGCACAGTGGGCTTAAAGGATACCATCCCAGTCTTAAGAAGAGTGAAGACTGCTTTTGAGAAGTTTTTCACTGTGGTCTTTTGTGCTGGGGGTGGAGGTGGGATATGTATATCCAGGGTGACTAGTTTGTGGTCAGATCTCACTAGTGAGGGGTATACCTCCGGTGTGGACCATTTTGTCCCCATATTTGTGATGATCAGGTCTAGTATATTATCTCCCCTAGTGGCAGAGGTAACTTGTTGTTCCAGTGCATTTGAATTTATGAATTCCAGGAACCTTTGGGCTAGGGTATTAGGGCTAGAATAATGTACCCAATCTATGTTTGGGTAGTTGAAGTCTCCCAGTATGATGGTATTTTGTGATATATTCATTTCCTCCAATGTCTTCAGGAAGGCTGAGTGGGGTTCCTGAGATTGGGAGGGTGGTCTGTAACATGCTACCAGTTGTATAGCAGTTTTGCCTATGGTTAGTTGCACCTGTATGGTCTCTGATGCTACATGTGTTGCTACTAACCTGGAGGTGTGGGTGTCCTTGATGAATATGGACACTCCCCCTCCCTTTGTGGTTCAGCCCGGGTTTTGGGGCCAAAAAGCATGATACGAGGTATAGCCTGGTAGCGCTGGGGTGCTCTCAGGAGCCTTGAACCAGGTTTCAGTTACTGCACAGATGTCGATATTCTCCATGCTGAGGAGTGCATCGAGTGCCTTCATCTTGAGATTTAGACTTCTGGCATTGAGCAGCATTATCCTTAGTTTTTTTCCATTTTTGTTTTCTAAGGAGGTGGGTTTGTCTTTTGAGCCTTGCCTAAAAAAGGCACTATGGGGGTGGCAAGAGCCATAGAAAATATCCCGAAGCCCAGTGGTGACAAGTGTAAGCCATCCCTTGCGAAGCAGCGTGGCTTGTCCAACATGTCATCCCAGGCAGACAGACATTGGATCCCGTTAGAATGACACCAGTACTTGAGACAATTATTAAAGCTGATCATCTTGTCTTTGTATTGTGGTATCATTCTTGTTTATGGCAAGATGCTGCTCAGGGTCAGGGTCATACCAGCCTGGGCTACATAATCGGAGAGCTCCTCTATGTCTCTTTTCTTGTAGTCCAGGGAGGCACGTCTCAGGTCATTCATGCCAGCATGGACAATGACGGAGTCATATTTGTACTTGCTTTGGAGTGACTTGAGTGCATGTGTTATGTGACGGATCCTAGCTCCCGATAGATAGCTCACAGTCACCCTCTCCTTGTTCAGCCTGGTCAGCGGGACATCAGTGTGTCTGACTATAGAGTCACCTATTACTAGTGTATCAGGCATGGTGTTTTGCCTTAAGGGTTGTGATTGGTTGACACACTGATTTATTGAAGTATGTGTTGCATGTGTTCTGTTTTGAGGTGGTGGATTTTTGGATGTCTGCTTTGGGAGCCTCTGATGTTTTGGTAATTTTTTTATTAGAGCCTCTGAGTATGTCTTTGTGTTTTTATGTGTTTGGTTCGCAGTTGTGGTAGGTCTATGTGGGACTGGGATTGTTGTGTGTGTGGTTACCATCTCCTCCTGTCTGGTCATGCCAGCCCTGAGTTGAGAGAGTTCAGCCTCCAGTTTGGCTATATAGTTGCATCTCTCACATGTATTTGTGTTTGTTGGGAGGAGGAGAGGGTTGTCTGTGTATATGAGACAATTGTAGCATTGTCTCAAGATACCCAGATTGACCAGCTGACCTGGAGAGGACACCAGTAATCTACCACTCAACATGCTAGAACAGTATAAGGGAGTGCTGTACCTTTAAGAGAAGTGGATATTCACAGGGGTGGTAGGTAGATGTAGTGCTTTACTTAGTACAAGAGTGCTTACTTAGTAGAGAAGAATTCAGAACAAGTGCTAGGCTTATATTATAGTGAGAAGTCTGATTATACTAAGAGTAGAGCTTCCTTAAGGGAAAATTTGAAGAGCAGACTTGGCAGAGCCCGAAGAAGTTTAACCTAGTTTAACCAGCACTGCGCTATGCGCACAATCGCGCAAATCTGCACAATGGCAGATTTTAAACAGGGAACTTCAAAAGAGCTAGAAATGGTCCAAAACAACCAATTACTACAGCTCTTATGCTGAGGTCACTTCCTACAGGGACAGGTAGGCTGCTCAGGGCTCCCCACTCCCACTGGTGAGCAAAGAAACTTCCTTCTATCCAAGTAAGGAAATGGACAACACAGGAACTACAATACAGCCCAGAATACAGTAAAGCCTGTAAACTGGTCTAAACTAGTCGAGGACAGGTGGGAAAACAAGGATTATTTTTTTGTTTTTTTGTTTTTAGATAGAAAACACACAGAAAATGCAGAAACAGTAATAAATCAGTTACACAGGCTAGCACACTTTAGTGGGCAGCCTCAACAGTTAAATTAAACAAACAAACAAACAAACTTTCGATCAATTTCGACTAAAATGTAACTTTAAGTGCAGATATTAAATAATGCAGCAAACAGCTAAAAAAACAGTTTAAGCTTGTTTAGGGTAAGCTAGAGAAGGTATTTCAAGTAAAAAAACAGCAAAGATACTTAAATCCAGAAAGTAGTCGCTTTTCTGAGTTCTCTGTAGCTAGAACCACTCTACAGGACCAAGAGGAGCTTGTCTGAGTAGTTTAGCCAGAAAAAAATGCCCAGATGTGGATTTTAAACAGGAAACTTCAAAAGAGCTAGAAATGATCCAAACCAACCAATTACTACAGCTTCTTGTGCTGAAGTCACTTCCTACAGGGACAGGTAGACTGCTCAAGGCTCCCCACTCCCACTGGTGAGCAAAGAAACATCTTTCTATCCAAGTAAGGTAATGGACAACACAGGAACTACACCACAGCCCAGAATACAGCAGTGCCTGTAAACTGGTCTAAACTAGTCGAGGAGAGGCGGGAAAACAAGGATAATTTTTTTTGTTTTTTTGATAGAAACACACAGAAAATGCAGAAACAGTGATAAATCAGTTACACAGGCTAGCACACTTTAGTGGGCAGCCTCAACAGTTAAATTAAACAACAAACAGACAAACTTTCGATCAAATTCGACTAAAAAGTAACTTTAAGTGCAGATTTTAAAATAATGCAGCAAACAGTTAAAAAAACAGTTCAAGCTAGTTCAGGGTAAGCTACAGAAGCTATTCCAAGTGAAAAAAAAGCAAAGATACTTAAATCCAGAAAGCAGTCGCTTTTCTGAGATCTCTGTAGCTAAGACCACTCTGCAGGACCATGAGGAGCTTGTCTGAGCAGTATAGCCAGACAAAAACGCCCAGAGGCGGATTTTAAACAGGGAACTACATAAGAGGTAGAAATGGTCCAAAACAACCAATTACTACAGCTTCTTGTGCTGAGGTCACTTCCTACAGGGGCAGGTTGGCTGCTCAAGGCTCCCCACTCCCACTGGTGAGCAAAGAAACTTTCTTCTATCCAAGTAAGGTAATGGACAACAGAGGAACTACACCACAGCCCAGAATACAGCAATGCCTGTAAACTGGTCTAAACTAGTTGAGGAGAGGCGGGAAAACAAGGATATTGTTTTTGTTTTTTTGTTTTTTTGAAAGAAACACACAGAAAATGCAGAAACAGTGATAAATCAGTTACACAGGCTAGCACACTTTAGTGGGCAGCCTCAACAGTTAAATTAAACAACAAACAGACAAACTTTTGATCAAATTCGACTAAAAAGTAACTTTAAGTGCAGATTTTAAAATAATGCAGCAAACAGTTAAAAAAACAGTTCAAGCTAGTTCAGGGTAAGCTACAGAAGCTATTCCAAGTGAAAAAAAGCAAAGATACTTAAATCCAGAAAGTAGTCAGTTTTCTGAGTTCTCTGAAGCTAAGACCACTCTGCAGGACCACAAGGTGCTTGCCTTATAGGCCTACTCAGCCTGGTCTGCAAAGCTATGGAGCAAATTATCATGGAACCCATAAACAGAGACATTGGGGACCTTCAGACACTGGACTCTACCCAACTTGCTTTGTTAAAGGCAGATCCTGCCTCCTAAACCTAGTTGACTTATTTGAAACAGTTACCAAGGACATGGAGGTGAAAGTAGTCCACACATCCCACCTGGTCCTCACTTAGGCCTTTCGACACCATTCCCCACTCTGCCATCACGGACAAGCTTACCAGCTTGAACATTAACAGCTATGTCACAGGATGGGTGGCCAACTGGCTCACAGATCAAACACACACGTTCAGAGTTGTATGTGCCATGTCCGACTCTAAACCAGTCACAAATGGTATCCCACAGGTCTTGGTCCTGTGACCCCACCTGTTCAGTAGATACTGCTCAGAGGTACAGGCAAGCATGGGAAGAGTATGGCTGAACAAGTTTGCAGATTACTGCTAACTGTGGTCCATAATCGACTCTATGGCTGACACAGAAATCCTCCAGAAAGGTCTTACAGAGACAGATACCTGGTGTCAAAACAATGCCCTCAAGCAGAATGCCAAAGAATACATAGTCATCCCCTTTGGATAAAACAAAGTGCACACAAATTACCACATAGGTGGTAATCCAGGATGTACGGAGAATGTAATTATGGCCCTGGGGACCCAGGTAGATAGCAAACTCTCCTTTGATGATCACATTGCCAAAGTGTTTAGAAATTCCTTCTATGTAACCCACCTAATGTCACCTAATGTAACCCACTTTGTCTAGTCTGATGATGTCACCATCCTACAAATATACCTGTGGACAGGAGAGTTTCCAGTAATGTGTATAGCGCATCATGTAAATGCGTACTGCTCTAGTATCATAAAGTAGTGAGGTAGGTGTTTGAATCCTGCACTTGACAATTGTATGAGAGTGTGTGTGTATACCTCCTTGTAGAGGAGAAACCTTTTTGGAGACTACTAAATCACCTTAAAAGTACTATACTTATCTTTGTCAAGTCTGATGATGTCACCATCCTACAAATATACCTGTGGAAACTAAAACTCTCAGTAATGTGTCTGTAGTTAGGTAGGGGTTTGAATCCTGCCCTTGACAAGTATGTATGTGTAGGTGTGTGTATCTCCTTGGAGGAGCAACCTTTTTGGAGACTACTACACCTTAAAAGTGGTATACATATCTTTGTCAAGTCTGATGATGTCACCATCCTACAAATATACCTGTGGAAAAAGCAACTCCCAGTAATGTGTATAGCATGTCGTGTTAATGCGCACTCCTCTAGTATTCAAAAGTAGTTAGGTAGGGGTTTGAATCCTGCACTTGGTGAGTGTGTGTGCGTGTGCATTCTATGTGTGTGACACAGTTGATCAATGTGTTGTGTGTTTTGCTTTTACTACTGTACGACATATCACAATGACAACAGTATGTGCATTGCACATCAGGTAACTGTGTGGCAAATACATATATGTACATGTGACCTCAATTATTTCATAGGTGGGAACCCTGCTTTCTCCATGAACACATCTGTTATCTTTGCCAGAGTGTGCTGCCACTTTCCAGACATTAGGTCACATCTGTATGCTTGTAACAAGCCCAGCCATTGCAGTGATGCCTGGCCTAGGTCATCCGTGTCACACACACCCATTACGGTTTCTATTGAATAGTGTGAATGAGGGTTTATGCCTGAGGTATATTTCAGACCTGTTCAAACGCAGCAAAGTCTTTCAGTTATGGCTATTCATTATAGGTGTACAGCAACCTTTGTGGATATGCATGCAGACCCCTTATTGCTTATGTGATTCACCGAGGGATTTCAAAATACCTTTGGAAATGTGACTACCAAAGGAGAGATGATGTAACACTTGGCTGTATGTACACATCGGTACCTGTTCAACATGTTGGGGGCTACTACCTATGTGGTATTGTGGGGATACTATGTTTTGTAAAGGTGGATGACTATGCTTTAGTTGGCATATAGCTATACAGCATGGGTTTGACAACAGGTATCTGTCTGTATGATACCCTTGTGGAGGATGTGTGTGTCATCTGGAGAATGCATTATAGGTCACAGTATGCATTTCCAGACGTGGACAGACATATCCCTACTGTGTTTGCTTGTACCTAAGAGAGCTATATGCCAAACAGGAGTGAGCCCAAGAATGGGTGCAGGTGATTACCACTGGTTACTGGCATAGTATAGTACCTGAAGGATCCAAATGTTACTGTGTGCCCTACATCTGTGTGACAGTTGTCAAGACATCATCTAACGATTGTTTATTGTCAGGCTGTTGAGGTTATGTATGCTACCAGAATGCAAACCAATGACAGATAGTAACAGTATCACCCACAGCACGGTGTCAAACCATGTCATACACACATGTGTACCCAAGTTCCAAAATGTGTGTAGTACAACGCATACTGGCCACCAACAGAAACTATGGAGTGTTAACACTGTGTAATACAGGGTATGTCACCCTGCCCATGTGTCCACTATGCACGTACATGCAGACAGTGCACCTCCACCATGTTCACAAATGTACACCTGCAAATCTGTGCTGCACACATCCCACACGTACTGTCCACTCTCTAAGACATGCTGCCAATACTACATACATCAGCCAAGTGGCACGTGGGCAGACAATACACTATTGGAATTAACACTGATGTAAACAATACTACATTGACAATATAAGCTTGAATGCATCATGCCTGCTCAGCTACACCTTTAAGGATATCATTACACTTTACTGCTGACAACATGCTAACATTACTATACTGCTATAAAGTCATCCTGTGCATCAGTACCATGTTAGCCTGTTCCTGCATCAATGGTACAGATGACAGGAGGTGGCACAGGTTTCATCATATGCACAGGGTGTGTTGTTGGTTTGCCAGAGGCCTACATTGAGCCATACAATTGACATGTATGTGTGTGTGTGTGTGTGTGTGTGTGTGTGTGTGTGTGTGTGTGTGTGTGTGTGTGTGTGTGAGTGTGTGTGTGTGAGGGCCAAGTGTATTGGTATGGGCCAATGTTGATGTAATGTGTGTGGGTGTGTGTTAGCCACAGGTGTCTGGTTTATGTGTGTGTGTCTACATGCACACAGTTCCACCATGTGGCTGCCATATATGGGGATTTGTGGGACAGCCACAGACTGTACCTGCCAGGCTTTACAGATCACCTTCTCTGGACACAGATATGGTACCTGTGCCTGGCAAGGGTGCTACTGACAGTATCAGGTACTAAGCCAGACTGGGTACTATCCTCAGAGGTAGACATATGTACACTGGACCCAGGTCCCTGCTGGGACTGGCCAGAGCCACGTGCATGTGGTCTTCTAGGATGGTCGATGAACAGCCCACCCCCAACATTGCTGGGGCTACTACTGGCACTACGGGAGAGGCTGTGACTTTAGGGACGTCCGCGGCGACTGCCAGCTGCTGATGTTGCTGGCATACATCCACATCGATGTCTCAACTGTCCTGCACTGTCCTGACACATGGACATGACATTGAGGAGGACATCTAATGTTTCACTCCAACATCTATCAGTGACCGCAGTGTAATTACAGATGGCATCTGCTAGGTCACAGATACTGTCATTTAAAGTGGGGTTATGTGCCCTCTGTGCCCTTAGTCCCTGTCTGGTGTACCGTTCCATATGTGCCTGTGCCTCCATGACAGCCTGGAACATGCGTGAGGTTGTAAGACCTGTGGCATGTCTGCCAGGGGCATGAGGGCCAGCAGTGCTCCAACGAGAACCCCTGGACATCTCCCTATGTTGTACCATTCCAGACCTCTGGGTATGGCTGCTGTGTCCGGATGCATATGCCATAGATACCACACTGTCCTGGCCATTGCCGACTATACACTGTCTCTCAGCTAAGGGCATTGGTGATGATGGTTGTATTAGCAGTATGACTGTGTGCATGGATGGGGTGGACACTTGTCTACTGTCGATAGGTGGTCCAGTGACAGACCCTGGCAAACATGCCTGTGCCTCAATACACCTATCCACATTATCACTATTTGTGTCAGTGACATCAGGTTCCCTGCTGCAGTGAATAAGCCCAACCTCAGCACCTGTGAGAGGAAGACAGGAAACACAATTTACGACCAGTACATGATGTCAGAACACATGCACACATGCACACATGAACACATGAACACATGAACACATGCACACATGCACACATGCACACGTGAACACATGCACACATGCACACATGAACACATGCACACATGCACACATGCACACATGAACAAATGCACACATGCACACATGCACACATGAACAAATGCACACATGCACACATGAACAAATGCACACATGAACACATGCACACATGAACACATGCACACATGCACACAAATACACTCCTCACTAAAGCAGACACACACACACACACACACACACACACACACACACACACACACACACACACACACACCCACCACCAGCAATCCAGAACATACTCAATAGCGGTTGATGGTGGGGTCCAGTATTACAAGCCAAACAGTTATATGAACTGTTTTAAACTGTTTAAAACTGTTTTTGCACCTGCACTTTTAAAGTTTGTCCTGTTTGTTGCATTTACCTGTTGAGGATACACACTCAAGTGTGCTAGCCTGTGTTACATATTTATTGCATTTTCCTGCTGTTTGTTGCAAAAAAGAAAAAAAAAAAAAATATCCTTGTTTCTCATCTTTCCTGACCTAGAGTAGTCCAAATACAGGCTTTGCTGCATTCTAGACTTTTGGAAAGTTCCTGTGTTGCCCATTTCCTTTCTTGGATAAAGGGAGGCTTCTTTGTTCACCAGTGGCAGTGGGGAGCTTAGAGCAGCCTATCTATCCCTGGAGGAGTGTTCCCCACACAAGAATCTGGTAGTCTATTGGCCATTTTGGGCCAATTTCTAGCTCTTTCAAATCCCCCTGTATAATACCCACTTTGGCGCGGTTTTGCGCTTGTTACTACTCAGCCAAGCTCCTTGTGGTCCTGCAGAGTGGTTCTAGCAGCAGAGAGGCTAAAAGAGCGACTGCTAACATGATAAAAGTGTTTTTGTTCCTGCTACTACCTGAGTGCCTGTCCGATCTAGCTAAACTGCAAGTATTTCTGCTTCTTGAACTGTTTTAAACTGTTTAAAGTTGTTTTTGCACCTGCACTTTTAAAGTTTGTCCTGTTTGTTGCATTTACCTGTTGAGGCTACACACTCAAGTGCGCTAGCCTTTGTTACATATTTATTGCATTTTCCTGCTGTTTGTTACAAAAAAGAAAAAAAAAAAACATTATCCTTGTTTCCCATCTTTCCTGACCTAGAGTAGTCTAAATACAGGCTTATCTGTATCCTGGACTTTTGGAAAGTTCCTGTGTTGCCCATTTCCTTTCCTGGATAAAGGGAGGCTTCTTTGTTCACCAGTGGCAGTGGGGAGCTTAGAACAGCCTATCTATTCCTGGAGGAGTGTTCCCAGCACAAGAATCTGGTAGTGTATTGGCTGTTTTGGGCCAATTTCTAGCTCTTAAAAGGCCCCTGTATAAAACCCGCTTTGGCGTGGCTTTGCGCGATTTTGCACATAGTGCAGCATTGGGCAGCTCCGCTTAATTGGGCTTAAACCATTCTTGGCTCCACAAAGTCTGTTCTTCACTTTTTCCCTTAGAACTGATCTAGTTCTCATAATAAACACCCTATTCCTACTCTAAAGCCTGGCACTTGCTCACTAAAGCAATTATATAAGTCAGCACTAAAAAATTAAAAGCACTACACCCTCACAAACTCCCCTTGAGTACATTGTTCCCCATTGGCCCTTTTTTTCAATTATAAAGGAATTCCCAATACTATTCTAACATGTCCAAAGGTCAGTTGTCAATCTCCTCTCCGGTCCAGCTGGTGAATCTGGGAATCTTGAAGCAATGTTACAACTGCCTCATGTACACAGACAACCCTCTCCTCCTCCCAACAAATTCCAGCACATGTGAGAGATGCAACCATATAGCCAAACTGGAGGCTAAGCTCTCTCAACTCAGTACTGGCGTAACCAGTCAGGAGGAGAAGGAAACCACACTCACTACAATTCCAGTCTCACATAGACCAACCACGACAGCAAACCAAACACATAAACACACAAGAACATACTTTGAGGCTCTAAATAAAAATCTGCCTAAGCAGCAGAGACCTCCAAAGCAGACACCCAAGCAACCACTACCCCAAAACAAAACATGCGCAACACATAGCTCACAAAGCCAGTGTGCTGAACAGTCACAGCCCTTAAGGCTAAACAACACACCTGATACACTTGTAATAGGTGACTCTATCATCAGGTACACTGATGTCCCGCTCACCAGGCTGAACAAGGAGAAGGTCACAGTGAGCTGCCTGTCTGGCGCTAGGATCCAACACATAACACAAGCACTCACGTCATTCCATGGCAAGTACAAATATGGCTCAGTCATTGTCCATGCTGGTGTGAATGACCTGAAACGTACCTCAATGGACTACATGAAAAGAGACATAGAGGAGCTCTCTGAGAATGTCGCCCAGGCCGGTATGACCCTGACCTTGAGTAGCATCTTACCCTCACCAAGAATGATGCCACAATATGAAGACAAGATGATTAATTTCAACAATTGGCTTAAGTGTTGGTGTCATTAAAAGGGGATCCAATGCCTGTCGGCCTGGGATGACATGCTCAACAAGCTACGATGCTTTGCTAGGGACGGCTTGCACCTGTCACCCCTGGGCTTTCAGATATTAGCAAAGACTGTTGCCACCCCCATAGTGCCTTTTTTAGGCAAGGCTCAAAAGACAAACCCACCTCCATAGGTATCACAAGGGATAAGAAACTAAGAGTAATGCTACTCAATGCCAGAAGTCTAAACCTCAAAATGCATGCACTCAAAACTCTCCTTAGCATGGAGAACATCGATATCTGTGCAGTAACAGAAACCTGGTTCAAGGCTCCTGAGAGCATCCCAGCACTACCAAGTTATACCTCATACCATGCTTTTCAGCCCCAAAACTTGGACCGAACCACAAAAGGAGGGGGAGTATCAATATTCGTCAAAAATACCCACATCTCCAGGTTGGTGGCAGAGCACGAAGCATCAGAGACTATCCATGTGCAACTAACAGTGGGTAAAACTGCCGTCCAGTTTATAGCCTGCTACAGACCACCCTCCCAAACCCAGGAACCCCACTCGGCTTTCCTGAGAACACTGGAAAATATAAAGGTCTCTCCAAACACCATTATATTGGGTAACTTCATCTACCCAAACATAGACTGGGAGCATTACTCTAGCTCCAACACCCTAGCCCAAAGGTTCCTAGAATTTATAAATTCAAATGCTATGGAACAACTTGTTACCACTCCCACAAGAGGAGAAAACATACTGGACCTGATCATCACCAACATGGGGACTCTATGCTCCAGACCAGAAGTGTATCCCTCACTGGTAAGATCAGACCATAAACTAATCTCACTGGATGTTCACATCCCGACACCACCCCCTGCCCAGAAAACCACAGTGAAAAACTTCTCTAAAGCAAATTTCACACTCCTCAAAACTGAGGTGGAATCCATCAAAGCCCCCGGGCCTGTGGAAAATACGGCCCAGACCATTGAATCCTTTATAAACGCATTCTATGAACACATTCAGGAATGCATGGATCATGCGATCCCAAATAAAACCAAGACTCAATCCTCCAAAGGCAGATGTCTTGTCTGGTGGACCCCAACCATAAACAAGCTATACAATAGGAGGAGGAAGCTACTAAATGATAGAGCAAAATTCCAAAAAGGGAAGACATCTCTGATCAGTATTAGCAAAAAACTAAGGGCAATCATAAAATCGTCTAAGGCCAGCTTCGAGAGAAAAATTGCACAGGACACTAAGGATAATCACAAGGCTTTCTTTAGTTATGTTAGGAACCTGGGTGGTAATTCCCAGATATGCTCAGAATTAGTCCAAAATGACAAAAAATACACTGAAACCGTAGACATTGCCAACATCCTAGCTGACAGGTTCAGCGCAAACGTCTCCCCCCATCCTCAGCAAAAGGGCAAATATCTATCCCAGCAGAGTGCTGCCCCCCTGACATCTCAGATGCTCAGGTAAGAGCGTCCCTCTCCAAAGCAAAAAGCACAACATCAATGGGACCAGACTGTGTCCTGGGCTGTGTCCTACATGAACTCCAAGAAGAGCTAAACCCAAACATAAAACTACTGTTCAATCTCAGCCTTACTACAGGATATGTACCCAAAGAGTGGCGTACAGCAACAGTGGTCCCTCTCCACAAAGGTGGTGCCTCAACGGATCCTGGAATCTATCGCCCCATAAACCTGACTAACTTGGTCTGCAAAGCTATGGAAAGGATCATCATGGACCTCATAAATAAAGATATTGGGGACCTACAGACACTGGATCCTACCCAGTTTGGCTTTGTTAAGGGCAGATCCTGCCTCTTAAAACTGGTCGATTTCCTTGAAACAGTCACCAAGGCCATTGACGAGGGAAGGTGGTCCACACAGCCTACCTGGACCTTGCAAAAGCCTTTCAATACAATACCCCACCTGGGCATTATAGATACGCTCACCATCTTAAATATAAACCCCTATGTCACTAGATGGGTTGCAAACTGGCTCAAGGCTAGAACCCACATGGTTAGAATTGCTGGAGCCATGTCAGACTCCAAACCAGTTACAAGTGGCGTCCCACAAGGCTCAGTCCTGGGACCTCTCTTGTTTGGTATATACAGGCCAACACGGAAGGACTGTGGCTGACCAAGTTCGCAGATGACTGCAAATTAGGCACCATAATCGACTCTCCAGCCGACACAAGCATCCTACAAAAGGGCCTCATAGAAAAAGACAACTGGTGCCAGAGCCATGGCCTCAAGTTAAAAACCAAAAAGTGTATAGTCATCCCCTTTGGCAAAAACAGAGTGCCCACAAATTACCACATAGGTGGTAATCCATTAAGTACAGAAGAAGTGACTATGGACCTGGGAATCCAAGTTGATTGCAATCTCTCATTTGAAAACCACATGGCCAAAGTGGTTAGAAAAACATTTTATATAGCCCACCTAATCATGAAGGGATTCACATCTAGATCAGGGGAGGTCATCGTGCATCTTTACTCATCCCTCATCATGCCCATAATTGAGTACAATGCCCCTTTTGGGATGTACCTTACCAGACACCTGCAGCAATTGGAAAGACCCCAAAAGTACCTCACGAAGAGGATCAAAGGGCTCAAACAGATGCCATATGCTGCCCGGTTAAAGAAACTCCAGCTCTACTAAGTGGCATACCGCCTGCTCAGAGGCAATCTGTGCCTGACGTATAAAGCCATGTCCAACCCAGAATTATTGGACATGCTGCACCTCAGAAAATCCAAATCCCTTGAGCTACGAGCTCAAGAGACTTGAAACTCAGCACTGAAATAAATAGGACATGTTGGTGGGACAGATTCATAACCCAGAGGCTCCCTTCACTCTGGAATAAAATCCCAGTCCAGGTTAGGCAGAGTCCCTCATTGACTCTCTTCAAGAGGAATCTTGATGAGTGAATGGGAGATTGTAGGTTTACCACGGGTATCACTTCTGTGTCACTGTTAGACAGAGGCACAGTATACTAACCTCGAAAAAGGGCATAGCAAAATTCATTTAAAATGGGTGGCGAAAGCCAAACACACTCTGGCTAGGCTTATAAATGCCCTAGGGCAGATAGCCTAGTATGAACCTATGAACCTATGAACTTGTGAATGACATGTGTCAGCATTCAGGACGTGTGTTGCTCAACACCATGCAGTGCGAGTGTAGACAGTCCTTGCTAATAACAGTATACATGGCTTTGATGCATGTGTGTTGTTGTTCAGTGATTGGCCTCACCCTGGAATGCAATGTGTACATGGACACAACATTGCTGTGCAAGTATTACAAGCTCTTCAATGTGCTGTGCACCAAAACTCACAGTTATGCATACCATGGCTGGATGTGTATCTGTGTGTCACATAGATATCCATTACTGATTAGAGTGTCTGTGTCTTTAGCAGATAATTGCGGACACAGGTTTAGCTCATGCATGCTATGTATACACACAGGATGAGTGGTGCGTGTATACCTGATGGAATACCATTGCTCAACATAGCCATTTTACAGTAGTTATGGTGAGTGTAGAACATATTGTGGACATGCCAGTGCCAGCCATTACATGGCATGCTACAACACAACTGCAACATTAAACATCACACATACCCAATGTGTGTCATGTGACCTATACACTCAATAGCATTACAAGACATATATGTGTCACTTTGTGCAAATGGTGATTGCTATGCATATTATGTATAGGTGCATATGTCTGTACACACACAACACTGAGGTGTATAGCAATGAATGCTATGTGTAGTACTGTGGTTACTGTAACTGGATGGGGTGTAGTACTATGAGCCATCACCATGCAGCATCATGTGGTCACCCAAGGCTACTAATGTGTGCCAGACCGGCACCTATCATGCTGTACCTGAACTGCAGTACCATGGCTACATTCACCATTTCACAAACAGTTGTTACATGGTTTTGTAAGGTGCGCAATAGGGAGCATTGCCTAACATGAATGTGTTGTGTGTTTTAGAGTGTCGCACCACCCCATGATAGGCCTCTACCCCTCAGGTATATTATGTGTGCTGTGTGGATGCCATTTGGGATACTGGAGTGTGACCTTACAGCAGGTGTCTGAATACACCATGTGTAGCATATTAACATGTACTGCGTATGACAAAGTTGTGCATGTTGTGTGCATGTGTAACTACTCTGCCTATCCAATATCCAATACAGTGTAGCCACAATTGTTTGGGATGCTCTGTGTATTGCATGTGTTTGAGGCAGCTACTTACGTTACTGAGATGTGCATAGTCTCACAGCAAACATGCACAGCATGCATTATGCCGTAGGTGTGTTATATGTGTACATGGCCTACACCTCACCTATGACATGCACATTTTATTTGCAATATTAAAAGTAGAACACACTCAACAGCATGGGTCTGCTGCCTTGCTGTCACACCAGAGGGACCTACAAGGATATGAGACAGTTTGTCAGTGGCAACAACTGTGGCATTGCTACTGTGGGTTTGCAATCTTACTGTAGTACAACGGTTGACAGTCACAGGCCTACAGATCGTGTTCCTATAGAAGCCTAGCCAGACGGTACCCTGGCCTTTGACACCCAAGTAATTTAATTTCATGTGCCCCTGTCAAGCAGAGCCACAGAGGTGATTCCTGGGGTGTATTTCCTATCTCCCATCCAATCATCAAGATTATTCATGACGAGTGCTACTGAGGAGCTTTGTTTGCTATTGATTGGTAGTTTGTTCTGAGTATGGGATGTCTCTGAGATAGGAATCTATCCCTCCAGCATGTTCTGTTTATTGAGGTGATGAGGTTTAGGTCCCTAGAGCATGTAGCTCGTAGGGATTGTAATCTGTTTATGTGGAGCATGTCCAACAGCTCTGGGTTTGACATAGCTTTGTATGTTAGGCAGAGGTCACCTCTGGGTAGGCGGTATGCGACACAGTCTAGCTGTGGTTTTGTGAGACGGTCTGCATAGGGCATCTGTTTGAGGCCAGTAATACTCTTTGTGAGGTACATCTGTGGCCTTTCCAGTTGCTGTAGATGTCTTGTGACGTACATACCAAAAGGGGCATTGTACTCTATAATGGGTTTTGTGAGTGATGAGTAGAGGGGAACACTGACCTCATTTTCCCTGGATGACACACCTTTTGTGATGAGGTGTGCCACGTAGACAGATTACATGACTAGTGTGGCACTGTGATTATCAAAGGGGAGACTACTGTCCACCTGTGTACCATGGTCTCTTATCACACTTTCGGTGTTAAGTCGACTACCACCTATGTGGTAGTTCATGGGTACAGAGTTTTTACCAAAAGGGATGCCAATGCATTTTCGACATTGAGCTTGAGGCCATGTCTTTGTCACCAGGTATCTGTCGCAGTAAATATGACTCTGTCTCTCTCTCTCTCTCTCTATATATATATATATATATATATATATATATATATATATATATATATATATATATATATATATATATATATATATATATGTATATATAGGTGCACATATAGATATACATATAGGCACATATACAGTCCACCTTTCATAGTGAGAATATCAATTATGCAAAAGCTGTGAGGTATGCAGTTATGTAATATTGCACAGTCCTGTGCGAAATGCATTGAAGGTGTTCTCAGCCCATGTAGCTTTAGCAGGCCTCACTGGCTGCAATACTGCAAACCTAACAAATCACACCCACAGCGTTTAACCACCCCATGTCATATACCAGCACTGTATGCTGTCTTGTTTGCCACACACTACAACCTACATACAAATATGTACATAAAAACCTACACCAACATATATATTAATTGCATAACACACTTTTCTGGGGGCTTTCTCATTTATTTGATATAACAGTGCATGCAGAAGACTTATTCAAGATGTATTATACCTTTATTAATGGGTTACAACACTCTTTTTCAGGCACTCTCACTTATTTTATATAACAGTACATGCAGTGAATTTATTCAAGACTTATTATACCTTTAATAATGGGTTACAACACTCTTTTTCAAGCTCTCTCACTTATTTTATATAACAGTACATGCAGAGAAGTTATTCAAGACTTATTGTACCTTTATTATTGGGCTACAACACTTTTTTTCAGGCTCTCTCACTTATTTTATATAACAATACATGCAGACTAATTACTAACCTGCCTGGTGGTGCAGCCTTAGCAGCCTATCTGCATAGGCTTGCTGATTCGCAGCACGGACACCTGCAGCTGTGATGTAATTGAAGTGATATTGAAACATACCAATCCATAATATAGACTACAATAGCAATTCTTACATACCTCATTCCATGGCTACCTACTCAGTAGTGGGGCATTTTCCATCCCACAGGCCTCCTGTATCCACTGGTTCAGTCGGTCCTCCTTGCGTCTCTTCAGGTCTGAGTAGTGGAGTCTGACCTGCTCACCAGTCCGAGGGATGCCTGTGGCACTGGTGACATCATGAGCTAGATGGTTCCAGGCTTCCGCTCTGTATTGGGTGCCTTGGAACTGGCCCTGCAGGAGTCTCTCCTCATGATTTTGGATGAGGAGCCAAACCATTACTTTTGACTCCTCAATGCCCCAATATTGCGCTCGAAATCGAGAGCCCTCTCCAACACTGGCCATGCTGACTGCAGATGGGAGCTACAACCAGTTATGGCAAGTATTCCCGCCTATGGAGCTTAAATATGCCTCATTTCCCACACTTACCTGTGACTGGTCAGTTTTGAGGCAACTCAGCTGAAAGCACACCTACTTAGCAATGGGTAAACTTCGATTGATATGTATGTGTGTGTTGACAGTGCGTGCATATGAAAAGCTGTCATGGCTTAGTGGTTCAATATTGTGATTATGGTGCACAGTATCCCGGGTTTGAGGCCTGTCATTGCCTTTTATTTCACTACTGGCCAGACCAGCTAGGAGGTGTGGCTATGTTTAGCCGACTTTGCTCAACTTTGCCCAACATTGTTCGATGTTGCCCGATGTTGCGCTAGTTAGCGTGGTGCGCAGCTTCACGCAAACATGTTCTGTTTGTGCTAGTTGGCGTGATGCGCAGCTCCACACAAAGCTATTGTGCTAGTTAAAGCAGTGCTAAGCTATGAGCAGTTATACTGAAATGTGCTTAATACTGATAAACTTTGCTTAGCGGTGCTTCACATAGCATAAGATATATTACTTATGCATTCATCAGTATGCATAACCATTGCACTTTCTGATATATATATATATATATATATATATATATATATATATATATATATATATATATATATATATAATTCATTCACTACTACATAGGCCATTTCAATGCTTTTTACTAAGATTTCAATGATAAATGTCAGGAATTCCTTTCATATACAGATTTCCAGCATAAAATAAAAAGGGGAGTGGTGAGACTCGAACCGGGAATGCCTCCTCTTTGTGCGAAGGTTCTACCACCACGCTATTGCTATTTTTGCTTCATTTGCATATAAGTTTCTTATTATCCTCTTCGATGTCTTGACTGCTAACTGTAGCTAAGCAATGGGCAAATCCGCGCAAACACGCGCAAATACGGGCAGCTATATCGGGAATAATAATAAAGAAAAATAAAAGTGTTACATTTTATAATTGTACTGTGATTTAGAATGTGGGGGAGTGTAGTGTTGGGTATGTACACATTTGAGCAGACTCACTTATGTCAGTTGACATTTTCCAGTTGTGTGACTTGCAGGGGCATGGATTTCTGGACTGCTCGGCAGTCCGACATGCCCCCTGCACTCGTGCATGCTCCATGTTAGCCTTTGAGTTGAGGCAGTGCACCCTCATTAATATGCATGGCGCACTGCCGTCTTACTCTTAGACTGGCGTTTCCGTGTAAGACTACTTTAGTCTTACACGGAGGATTCGTGAATCCTGGGGAGTGTGAATGCAGCTGTTTCCAGTACTGTGATCAGCAGCCTATATATTCTTGCACAATCTTGCCATTCTTGAGGGAAAGCTGCAGACACTTGCTGCTGGGTCTGTGTAAATGGTTCAGCTCCTTGGTAGAGTGGTGGCAGAGGATCCCATGCTTATACATCCATCGACGTGACAGTATGGCCATTTCCTGCTGTGGCCATACCTCACAGCTGTGCAGAGTCACACAGGTTACCTAGAGGCAGGGGTCCTAATTCTGGACATTACACCTTCACATTGTGGTTTATGAGCAGGTATGTAGCCACCCATTCTTGTGTTTGCAGCCAGGGATAGCATGTGCATACAGCTGAGTTTCAGACTTTACACACTCCATGTCGCCCATGCTCCTATCCCCCTATTATTCTATTCTCTTCCATACATTATGCAAACATTATCTGATATGTTCCCTATAGTTATCACCTCATCCCAGCAGTTATTTGGTGTTGGTCCACAGTTCATGCAATAGGACATGGTTGACATGTTACTGTGATTTGTCCACATGTCTTTGCATTTGGGTTCTGTGGACTGTGTTATGTTTTTATTTCTGAGTCAATGACATAACATACTTTGGCAGTACGGGTGAGGCACATGCCTTTGGCAGAGGACTGAAGGCCATTTGGTAATAATGTAAGCCATTTGTAGCAGGCCATTGCATTCTATCACTCCTACAGTCCCAGATTGCAATACACTATATTCCCCTGGGGTGACAAGGTAGATGTGCAAGGTGTTCATGCCAATACTTTCTGTCATTATTGATCCAGTGGTGTGGATGTTGGCCGGGTGCTGCTTACAGCTAGGGACACACCTGCATTGGACACCTGTTCTGAAAGCTGCATTCTTTAGCTATTGCCATACAGAGGTGGGGGTCATATTGTACTCATTCCCAACAGCAGAGATAAGACCGGAGAGGTACCTGTGGGTGGTGGTGGGGTGAGCTGGGTGCATGTGTGCTATGGACACTATGTGCATCTGACTCACAGATATACATGCGGCATTCCACTTATGCTGGCTTGTGCAGGGACATCAGCTGTTTCTCAATACTTCAATCCTATGACTTTGTGGTCTGTCAATGTTTGGCCAGATGACATTGGTATTCCCTACTACAAGCCCAAATATGTGCTGCTAACCTGTATGTACAATTCCAAGGGTGTGTCCATTTGACAGTTACATATTATACACTGTCTGTCTGGGGTACTTCCCCCTGTGTACTGCTTGTATGTCTGGGCCCACATTCATGCCATGTCCATCTTTCAGATGGTGACACATATTACTTCCAAACATTTACTATGACTTACTGCAGGAATCTGTTTTACTAGGAAGAATTGTGTTTGGCACTGCAGTTGTGAGAACTTAGCCCTGTCATCAGCAGTACTGGGCAATGGCCACCAGGACAAACCTCACCGTGCATGCATACTGACCGCTCTCACACAATATATGGCACACCCCAGCCTAACACACACAACCCTATATATTATACACATGTTACAATCCATCCTGATACTTTTGCCAGCTCAGGTAATCTGTGCTCCACTGTTATTATACCTACACATACATGTTACTACATTTCTACATAAGATTGGGGGGGCACACCTGACTGTTACTACATTTCTACATAGGATTAGGGGGCACACCTCACTGTTACTACATTTCTACATAGGATTGGGGGGGGGCACACCAGACTGTTACTACATTTCTACATAGGATTGGGGGGCACACCTGACTGTTACTACATTTCTACATAGGACTGGGGGGAAGGGGCATACCTGGCTGTTACTACATTTCTACATAGGTTGCGGGGGGTGCATCTGACTTTTACTACATTTCTACATAGGATTGGGGGGGGCACACCTGGCTGTTACTACATTTCTACATAGGATGGGGGTGCACACCTGACTGTTACTACATTTCTACATAGGATTGGGGGGGGCACACTTCACTGTTTGCTACCTTTCTACATAGGATTGGGAGGGCACACCTGGCACTTGTACACATTTGCTATGACTGTACTGGTATTTAAGGTACTCCATTTCATTCTGTATTCTAACCTGTCATGCTGACTGGAGGCATATCAGTGTACTGCAGGTCTTAGGTTTGATTGACCTACATTTCAGTTTCTGACTTTGTACCCTTCAGAACTAACATCCCACTGCCTGACCTGTTGTAGTCTGTCTGTGTAGGTCTGGGAGAGGTGTTTTCCATAGCCATCAATCAGAGGCCTTAGCACAGCCTTTATTTGTGTTTGTCTACACTTGTCCTATTGGCTGAGACTGTTGTTGGGTATGTGAGCCTCCCTGACTGGCATGTGTGCATCCTGTGGACACACATATGGCCAGCACATTTCCTTGCAGTGAGTTTTATCACCTTGTCTAGCACTGATTTCTATGGTGAAACCAGTATTTGTTACAGACCTCATGCTGCCAGCATAGGCATCTACTAACTGCTGGCATCCTATTCAGCCACCCAATTCCCTTGCATGCTCATGTACATACCATAGACACAAGTAACAACACATACTACTCCATTCAGCAAATGGTAGGAAGAGTGACTTATCTTGTGGCTTTGCCAGTATTGATGATGGTGTTGGAGGGCTGACTATGTTGGAAGCACATAGTACACTCCCTGTACATGGTTAAGCATAGGTAGTTTCATGTTTGGCATCCCTTTTACTGTATGTGTGAGACAGAGAGAAGTGTAATTCCCTGGGTCCCTACCATGTCCGTATATGTGCTACACTCCCTGTACATGGTTAAGCATAGGTAGTTTCATGTTTGGCATCCCTTTTACTGTATGTGTGAGACAGAGAGAAGTGTAATTCCCTGGGTCCCTACCATGTCCGTATATGTGCTATGCGTTGCCTCTTTGCCAAGGCCTGGGCATACTGGGCATGCCCCTTTCTGCCTACTGGGGCATGCTTCGGTTGTTCCTCCTTTAAGTCACTCTGTGCCTGTGCAGGCCATGTCAATGGTGGGGGGCTGTGTGGCCCTGCCCTATGCTGTTCCTGCTGCAGCTGTTTCTGCAGGATCATATTGTGTAGCATGGCACATACGATGACAATTTGAGTACATGTAGCTGGTGAGTACTGCAAGGCTCACTGGATGTGTCCAGGGACCAGAACTGTGATTTGTGCATCCCAAACACATGCTCTATTATGATTCTCATCTGTGCCTGTGCCTTATTATGGAGTTCTTGTTCAGGTGTATGTGAATTTCTGATGGGTGTCATCAGCCACAGCTCCAGTGCATAGCCAGTATACCCCACTAGGTGACCGTAATGGATGTACCCATTGGCAAATCTCTGGTACAGCTGTGTCATATGCCAGATGTGGGAGTCATGATAGCTTCCAGAGCAGCCAGCACACACATTCATCACACATGACCTGGCCATTGATGGGGGGGAAGCTTTGAGGTTGATGTAGACCCTACCCTGCTCACCGGGTAGAGCTTTGATGTGTATGTGCGTGCAGTCTATAGCACTCACTTCCTCAAAGTATTCTGCTATTTGTTGCAAGAGACACATATTGCAGGCCAACGCCTCACGGGTGTTGTGGAAATATATGTGCTAACATGCTGACATGGCATCCAGAAACTGGTGGAGTACCCTGGATGCTGATGCCTGTGAGATCCCCATGATATCCCCAGTTGGCCTTTGGAAAGTATCTGTGGTTAGTATTCTTAGGCCTACATATACCATAGTATCCACTGGGATGGGTTCCCATCTGTTGGTTCTGTGTGTGAGGTGTGGCCGGCACAGCTCAACAATTTGCTGTAGGATGTCGCTGTCCACCCTATAGGGCTCCACTATCTCCAGCTCATGTAGCCCCTGGTAGGTTACCCTCGGTCTGTCCACTCTTCTCCTTCTACTCACTGTGGGTTGGTCAACAGCATTCTCATCCTCACCACCCTCAGCCTCCTCCACATGTTGATTTATGAGAGCAAAAGCAGCCCCTATCATTTTGTTGCTTTTGTATTGTGAAATTTCCCTGCTTGTGTACACTGTTGGTGTAGAGTATGTGGGAAAAAACAGAGGGAAAATTGTTTGCATAGTTTATAGTGGTGGCTGGGCTGGGCTAGTCTGCTGCTTGTGTAATTGGCTGATTATGATACATTTCACCTGCCCGCTATGCTAGTTCTCCTTGATTACCTTCCTACTGCTGTTTTCCCTTCCCATTGCCTTCCTGTTTAAGCCCAGGGGTGCGCTGCGCAAACACAGTGCTCAGATGTGCACGGAGCTGCTATTTCCTGGTTTACTTTTTTTCCCCCTTTAAAACCCTGCATAGGCAATGTAAAGAGTGCTAGGCAGCCTCAGACACACCCCCTTGCTTAGCTCTGCTAAGCTAGAGCAAACCCAAGCCACAGGGCTCCAATAAGCTTACAGTATGCCTGACACACCCCTCTATGATGTCAGCTAGCTCTTAGGGTTGCACCATGGTCTTCCTGCACCGACACAGTTGGGTGAAGGCTAGCCATGAGGGACAATCTGGGATCCAGTATCATTCCCCTCATTTGCATAGGATTGCCTGCTAATGCCTAGTTACAAGTCACACACTGAGCCTTTCCCCTTAGCAACCACTATTCACTGGCCATGCTGTTTTCTGCCTGTCATTGAGTATAATGGCAAAATAGTGATTTTGGATACAATGCTTATTTCAGGGTTTTTTTTTTTTTTTTTCGGCCCGATCCCATTTGCGTGCCACAGACCTATGCTTAAACAGCCGAAATCAGCTAAAAAAATAATATATATATTTTTTTTGCAACTGTTTTCCATGCCAATGGCCATTGGCATGCTTTCAACATAATATACACCCTCTATTTTGAGCTGTTGTGGCACCATTTTGTAGTTTGCAGAAATGTACTCTGTTACTAACCAAGTACATTTCTGCAGACTACACTAGTCCTGCACAGCCAGCTGCCAGCTTCCTGGATCACAAATTCACCTCATTTGCATGTTTTTCACCTGCAAATGGGGTAATTTACATACAGGAGCTGTGTCCATGCAGGAATATTGCAGGAGTGCTCGTGCATGTCCCGGGAGCTTATTCCTGGATCGCACGGTGGCCATATTGCCTCTAGCAGCTCATGCACTATTCCAGCACGCCGTGCAGAACTTGCTTAATCTGGGAGAGTATGTTTACTATCATTGTGCTCCACTTACTCTGACACCAAATTTATAGCTTTAATTTTGAAAGGCACCAAAAGGGGAAGACCAAGCCTAGTGGGTAGGCATTTTTTGTTAACTTCATAAGAAGGGTTAGAGCCTTATGTATTACCACGGTGGTATGCAATTTTTAAGTGAACTTGTAAGATTCTTAGTGAAACACAAAATAGTTTTCTTGATATGCTTACTGCCTTTTAATGCTGCCTCTAGGTGGGATTATGTCAGAAACAGGCCAATATCACCACCTATTGAATGCTACAAGGAAAAAGCAGAGGCATATTAATTTTAGTTGGAGAGACAACCCCCCTTCTTTAATTGAGGTGCAAGTTGTCATACTGGTAATCATGCACTTCTTGCCCTTTTATATAAATTGCAAGATTAAACAGTGGCTTTTACTGAGGTATTTCCATGTCCAATGTGTAAGTGATGAAGTGTATAGTAAACCAGAAAGGAAGAGCATTTCTCAACATTTATTCTTCAAATTAAAGAGGGTTCCAAGACTGGATTTTAATTTATAGCCATTGCCATAAGGCCCTGAAACTGAGTTCCATTATTTGATCGCTTAGTGGGTGTAGGTGTGTTTCCAAATATTTAGGTGGACATCTGCACATAGTGAAGTAAATATGGGGACTATTTAAGAGAAGCTGTGATGTGGTTGTAGTTAATGGAAAGATCACAGATTTGAACCTGTTCACTTTCAAGCCAAGAATTGTGAAGAACAGAGCTAACACTCTAAGTGTTCCCGTCCCCCACTTGCATCATTCTTTCTGAGCTTTTGTCCCAGTGCTTCGTTTAGCAGTCCCCCCATTCATCCCCCAGGCTAGAACTCATTTTATTTTCAGTCTAGGGATAATGTGCAACTTTTGGGCATCCTCTGAGGTCTTACCAGCATCAGTTTTGGCAAAGCGGAGGGATTTTTTATATGATGGTCTACCCTCTTGTCCCTCCCCCTCTCCACACATTTTGGCGAAACATCTGATGACTGCTCTCATTTTCAAGGATCATGCCTTCCTCACAAAGCACTGAGATGAATGTCCCTCTCCCCTGAGATAGGAACTCAAATCCCTCTTTGCCAGCACCTCAGATTTACAGGTCGCCAATAGAACCAAACTCACCATGGCATTGGCAATTTCCAGGACATTATCGACACAATTTTCAGTTAAGACTAATCAGTCATTCAGCAAATAGCAAAACCTTTTGTACACCTTCTAGATTCCATGAGACTGTTTTTTTGTTTCTTCCAGAAAGACAGGTAATAATTTCCATTGTGAATAAAAACACATGGGGGGGAGAGTAGGGTACATTCTTGCTTGGCACCCTTGTCTATGACAAATGGGAGGGATAACCTAGAGCCTAATACCCTGTTATAGGGAATATGGTAGATGGCATCACCAGCCAATCTATACTTCTCAACCACTGAGTATTAAAAATCATAGACTGGCTTTGAATATCAGTAGTCAAAAAACAATTTTTTTTAAAATTTTTCTGAAAAGAAGATTTTTGGGCACTAGACTCTATATAACATCTTTGTGAAGGTTTAGCTCAGTTATTTAATAATGCATGTATCTTTAAACATGTCTTGACTTTCTAATGAATATCTGTAAATCTAAGAGGAACACGGCAAAATCTAATTGACGAATCATAGTACTGTACATATATTTCACCAGCAGAGGGGTATCTGCAAACCTAAAGTGTAGAAAGAGTAAAGAAATCCAAAAAAAATCCAGTATCAGACTTACAGTATGTAGGGGCATCAAACAGAAATGAACACTTTTCAAAAGAAGACATGAACGGTTATTCCACAGCTACTCAGTATTTTTTCAAACTATACTAAGATTAGGAAAACTCAGGTGTGATCAACACTGAAGCAATCTTTTATGAATATTGCCTGCTTTAAATAGGTTTATATATATATATATATATATATATATATATATATATATATATATATATATATATATAAATATATGTATATATATATATATATATATATATATAAATATATATATATATATATATATATATATATATATATATATATATATACTAAAGTAGGCTGCATCTTTTGGATCTAAAATTTAGGAGAAAAATTGGATTTGGTTTGTCTAAGTGTGATTGTCCTGCAGTTTTGTCTCTCTTATCTTCTTTCTGTGTTAGATGATGCCCACTAAAGTGTGCTAGCCTGTGTAACTGATTTATTACTGTTTCTGCATTTTCTGTGTGTTTTCTATCTAAAAACAAAAAAAACCCAAAAAGATAATCCTTGTTTTCCCGCCTGTCCTCGACTAGTTTAGACCAGTTTACAGACTTTTCTGTATTCTGGGCTGTGGTGTAGTTCCTGTGTTGTCCATTACCTTACTTGGATAGAAGGAAGTTTCTTTGCTCACCAGTGGGAGTGGGGAGCCTTGAGCAGCCTACCTGTCACTGTAGGATGTGACCTCAGCACAAGAGCTGTAGTAATTGGTTGTTTTGGATCATTTCTAGCTCTTTTGAAGTTCCCTGTTTAAAATCCACCTCTGGGCGTTTTTTTCTGGCTATACTACTCAGACAAGCTCCTCGTGGTCCTGCAGAGTGGTCCTAGCTACAGAGAACTCAGAAAAGCGACTACTTTCTGGATTTAAGTATCTTTGCTATTTTTTTTTACTTGAAATACCTTCTCTAGCTTACCCTAAACAAGCTTAAACTGCTTTTTAGCTGTTTGCTGCATTATTTAATATCTGCACTTAAAGTTACATTTTAGTCGAAATTGATCGAAAGTTTGTTTGTTTGTTTGTTTAATTTAACTGTTGAGGCTGCCCACTAAAGTGTGCTAGCCTGTGTAACTGATTTATTACTGTTTCTGCATTTTCTCTGTGTTTTCTGTCTAAAAACAAAAAAATAATCCTTGTTTTCCTGCCTGTCCTTGACTAATTTAGACCAGTTTACAGGCTTTGCTGTATTCTGGGCTGTGGTGTAGTTCCTGTGTTGTCCATTACCTTACTTGGATAGAAGGAAGTTTCTTTGCTCACCAGTGGGAGTGGGGAGCCTTGAGCAGCCTACCTGTCCCTGTAGGAAGTGACCTCAGCACAGGAGCTGTAGTAATCGGTTGTTTTGGATCATTTCTAGCTCTTTTGAAGTTCCCTGTTTAAAATTCACCTCTGGGCATTTTTTTTCTGGCTATACTACTCAGACAAGCTCCTCGTGGTCCTGCAGAGTGGTCCTAGCTACAGAGAACTCAGAAAAGCGACTACTTTATGGATTTAAGTATCTTTGCTGTTTTTTTTACTTGAAATACCTTCTCTAGCTTACCCTAAACAAGCTTAAACTGTTTTTTTAGCTGTTTGCTGCATTATTTAATATCTGCACTTAAAGTTACATTTCAGTCAAAGTTGACCTAATGTTTGTTTGTTTGTTTGTTTAATTTAACTGTTGAGGCTGCCCACTAAAGTGTGCTAGCCTGTGTAACTGATTTATTACTGTTTCTGCATTTTCTGTGTGTTTTCTATCTAAAAACAAAAAAAAAAAAAACAAATAACCCTTGTTTTCCCACCTGTCCTCGACTGGTTTAGACCAGTTTACAGGCTTTACTGTATTCTGGGCTGTGGTGTAGTTCCTGTGTTGTCCATTACCTTACTTGGATAGAAGGAAGTTTCTTTGCTCACCAGTGGGAGTGGGGAGCCCTGAGCAGCCTACCTGTCCCTGTAGGAAGTGACCTCAGCATAAGAGCTGTAGTAATTGGTTGTTTTGGACCATTTCTAGCTCTTTTGAAGTTCCCTGTTTAAAATCTGTGTTTGCGCGGATTTACGCGATTGTGCGCATAGCGCAGCGCTGGTTAAACAAGGTTAAACTTCTTCTGGCTCCGCCAAGTCTGATCTTCAAATTTTCCCTTAAGGAAGCTCTACACTTTGTATAATCAGACTACTCGCTATATTATAAGCCTAGCACTTGTTCTCAAAACTTCTCTACTAAGTAAGCACTCTCATACTAAGTAAGCACTACATCCACCTACCACCCCTGTGAATATCCACTTCCCTTAAAGGCACAGCACTCCCTTATACTGTTCTAGCATGTCGAGTGGTAGATTACTGGCGTCCTCTCCAGTTCAGCTGGTTAATCTGGGTATCCTGAGACAATGCTAAAATTGTCTCATGTACACAGACAACCCTCTCCTCCTCCCAGCAAACACAAATACATGTGAGAGATGCAACTATATAGCCAAACTGGAGGCTGAACACTCTCAACTCAGGGCTGGCATGACCAGACAGGAGGAGATGGTAACCACACACACAACAAACCCAGTCCTACATAGACCTACCAAAACTGCAAACCAAACACATAAAAACACAAAGACATACTTGGAGGCTCTAATAAAAAACTTACCAAAACAACAGAGGCTCCCAAAGCAGACATCCAAAAATCCACCACCTCAAAACAAAACACATGCAACACATACTTCAATAAATCAGTGTGTCAATCAATCACAGCCCTTAAGGCCAAACACCATGCCTGATACACTAGTAATAGGTGACTCTATAGTCAGACACACTGATGTCCCGCTTACCAGGCTGAACAAGGAGAGGGTGACTGTGAGCTGCCTATAGGGAGCTAGGATCCGCCACATAACACACACACTCAGGTTACTCCAAAGCAAGTACAAATATGACTCCATCATTGTCCATGCTGGTGTGAATGACCTGAGACGTACCTCCCTGGAATACATGAAAAGAGACATAGAGGAGCTCTCTGATTATGTAGCCCAGGCTGGTATGACCCTGACCCTGAGCAGCATCTTGCCCTCACCAAGAATGATGCCACAATACAAAGACAAGATGATCAGCTTTAATAATTGGCTCAAGTACTGGTGTCATTCTAACGGGATCCAATGTCTGTCTGCTTGGGATGACATGTTGGACAAGCCACGCTGCTTCGCAAGGGACGGCTTGCACCTGTCACCACTGGGCTTCCGGATATTGGTTAAGGCTCTTGCCACCCCCATAGTGCCTTTTTTAGGCAAGGCTCAAAAGACAAACCCACCTCCTTAGAAAACAAAAATGGAAAAAACTAAGGGTAATGCTGCTCAACGCCAGAAGTCTAAATCTCAAGATGCAGGCACTCGATGCACTCCTCAGTATGGAGAACATCGACATCTGTGCAGTAACTGAAACCTGGTTCAAGGCTCCTGAGAGCACCCCAGTGCTACCAGGCTATACCTCGTATCATGCTTTTCGGCCTCAAAACCTGGGCCGAACCACAAAGGGAGGGGGAGTGTCCATATTCATCAAGAACACCCACACCTCCAGGTTAGTAGCAACACATGAAGCATCGGAGACCATACAGGTGCAACTAACCATAGGCAAAACTGCTATACAACTGGTAGCATGTTACAGACCACCCTCCCAATCTCAGGAACTCCACTCAGCCTTCCTGAAGACATTGGAGGATATGAGTGTATCACAAAATACCATCATACTGGGAGACTTCAACTACCCTAACATAGATTGGGTACATTATTCTAGCCCTAACACCCTAGCCCAAAGGTTCCTGGAATTCATAAATTCAAATGCACTGGAACAACTAGTCACCTCTCCCACTAGGGGAGATAATATACTAGACCTAATCATCACAAACATGGGGACAAAATGCTCCACACCGGAGGTTTACCTCTCACTAGTGAGATCTGACCACAAACTAATCACCCTGGATATACATATCCCACCTCCACCCCCAGCACAAAATACAACAGTGAAAAACTTCTCAAAAGCAGACTTCACTCTTCTTAAGACTGAGATGATATCCTTTAAGCCCACTGGGCCAGTAGATACCACATCCCACAATGCTGAATCCTTCACAAATGCTTTCTATGGACATCTTCAAGAATGCGTGGATCATGCAATCCCAAATAAATCCAAGTCCCTCTCCACCAAAGGCAAGTGTCCTGTCTGGTGGACCTCAGCCATTAACAAATTGTATAACAAAAGAAGGAAGCTACTGCACGACAGAGCAAAATCCCATAAAGGGAAGACATCTCTGATCAACACTAGCAGAAAACTACGTTCTCTCATAAAAACATCCAAGGCCAACTTTTTGAGAAAAATCGGTAAGGACACTAAAGATAACCACAAAGCCTTCTTCAGCTATGTTAGAAACCTGGGCAGAAACCCTCATATATGCTCAGAGTTAGTTCACAACAACAAAAAATACACTGAACCCACAGATATTGCCAACATTCTGGCTGACAGATTCAGTGCAAATTTCTCCACTCCCTCACCCCTAAAAGAAGAAATACTTATCCTAGCTGAATGTAATCTCCCTGTCATCTCAGATGTCCAGGTGAGAGCCGCCCTCAGCAAAGCTAAAAACACAGCATCAATGGGACCTGACGGTATCCCGGGCTGCGTGCTAAGTGAACTCCAAGAGGAGCTACACCCGCACATAAAATTGCTATTTAACCTTAGCTTTACTACAGCATATGTACCTGAACACTGGCGTACAGCAACAGTGGTCCCACTCCACAAAGGGGGTACCTCTACAGACCCTGGGAACGACCGCCCCATAAGCTTAACCAGCCTTGTCTGCAAAGCTATGGAAAGAATCATTATGGAACTCATAAACAGAGACACTGGGGACCTACAGACACTTAATCCCACCCAGTTCAGCTTTGTAAAGGGCAGATCCTGCCTTTTGAACCTGGTTGACTTTTTCGAAACAGTCACTAGAGCCATTGATGAGGGCAAAGCAGTCCATACAGCCTACCTGGACTTGGCTAAGGCCTTCGACACAATACCCCACTCAGGCATCATAGATAAGCTCAACAGCTTAAATGTAAACCCTTATGTCACTAGATGGGTTGCAAACTGGCTAAAGGACAGAACCCATAAAGTTAAAATCGCCAGAGCAATGTCAGACTCAAAGTCAGTCACAAGTGGTGTCCCACAGAGATCTGCCCTGGGACCCCTCTTGCTTGGCATTTATTTCTCAGATGTTAAAGCAAACATGGGAGGGTTGTGGCTGACAAAGTTCGCAGATGACTGCAAACTAGGCGCCATAGTCGATACACCAGCGGGCACATACATCCTACAAAAAGGCCTCACAGAAACGGACAACTGGTGCCGGAGTTATGGTCTTAAACTAAATGCCAAAAAATGTATAGTCATCCCCTTTGGGGAAAACAAAGTACCCACACATTATCACATAGACAGCAACCCACTGAGTATGGAAAAAGTAATCAGAGACCTAGGGACCCAAGTCAACAGCGACCTCTCATTTGACACCAACGTTGCCAAAGTGGTTAGAAAGACATTCTACCTTGCACACCTTATCATGAAGGGATTCACATCCAGATCCAAGGATGTCATTGTACCCCTATACTCCTCCCTCATCAGACCCATGATTGAGTACAATGCCCCATTTGGTATGTACCTCACCCGGCATTTGCAACAGCTGGAGAGACCACAAAAGTACCTCACCAAGAGGATCAAAGGTCTCCAACATATGTCTTATTCTGCCAGACTAAAGAAACTCCAGCTCTATTCAGTAGCATACCGCCTGCTCAGAGGTGATCTGTGCTTGACGTACAAGGCCATGTCCAATCAGGAACTGATGGACATGCTCCACCTCAAAAAATCCAAATCCATCAGAACCACAAGAGCTAAAGACTTAAACCTTGGCACAAGTATGACTAGGACATGCTGGAGGGATAGATTAATAACCCAGAGGCTTCCCATGCTCTGGAACAGAATCCCAGTTCATGTTAGGCAGAGCCCCTCACTAACTCTCTTCAAGAGAAATCTTGATGAGTGGATGGGAGATCGTAAGTTTACCCCAGGAGTCACATCTGTGTCACTACTAGACAGGGGCACAATAAACTAATTCTATTATATAAGGGGACCTTCACTGTGTCACTACTAGACAGAGGCACAGTATTCTAAATCTATTCTGTGCATTTTTGTACCATTTCATGGGGTGGCGAAAGCCACATCACTATGGCTAGGCTTACAAATGCCCCAGGGCAGATAGCCTAGTACTAAACTATGAAACTATGAAACTATAAACTAAAACAGTAAAGTCCCGAAGTGAAATGGGAGCTTTTCCAGAAGCAGTGATCACCTCTTAGAGTGTATACAGTATGGGAATGTCTTCCCTGTATAACACGTTGTACAGACATGACTCAAAGACATGTGGTCCTTGAGCTTTATTTAACAGCAGAAATTTTATTGCTTGTCTCACATCCTCACCTCCTCCTCCTGTGTGATAAGAGGTGAGAAGTTGGAATAAGTATTCTTCACCTGCTTGGGGAATATATACGGATGCTAAAAAATTGAAAATTGCTTCACATGTTCCAGACTACCATGACCTAAATATATGCACGTGTTCAGAGAAAGTAGTAAATGCCTAATTTATGTCCATTGCTATACTTATTGTTTCATTTGTGACTTAGTAATCAGTATGTTGATGAGTGTTATGTAGTATTAAAAATGGCATAAATCATTTCTAGGCTGTTCTCCTATAGCTAATGTTTGCAGGACTGCTCTTTAAAAATAAATATCACTTTTATTGCTGAGGAAATTTGCTAAATTACATTTTAGAACCCTTATCTTCTTTGATAAATTTGGTGGTTTTGAAGTTTGAAGCCCTGGAACTTTGTGATGCATCTCTCATTTCCTGGGTAAACTGCCGAATGGTAAGGCATATTTTGACATGCATTTGCTATGCTGAAAAAATCTCATACATTCTATGTGAAGCTTTTCAGCTATGGTGAGATGGGCTTACTCACTAGAGAGTTCAGAGCTATATGACAGGCAGCTCCTTTTTTAAGAAATGCTTCAGCATTACTATCCTTTGTGACTAAAGGGTCCACTCACCAACTTCTATATGGATAAATCACTCCTTATCTAATGTAAGATTCAGTAGTGCACAATCATAGTCTGACAGAGGAAAGTAAAAAACGTTGACCTACATGCTAAATTGTAATGCAGGAAGTGAAGTCACCCAGTACTTCAGCCTAATATTTAATGTGCCTTTCCAAACAACCAAAAACATATTCCCTGGATCCCATTATTATCATTAAGTATTAGCCAAGGGTTGCATAATCATGTGACTGATTTGCTTCCCAAGTTATTTATTAGATCTATTATGTTCAGGGTCAACTACAGTACTTTCATGAGAAAAATTTCATGTGTATATGCACTCACAAATGGGTGCAGTTGTGTGTGTGTGTGTGTGTGTGTGTGTGTGTGTGTGTGTGTGTGTGTGTGTGTGTGTGTGTGTGTGTGTGCGTGTGTGTAATTTGCATGTGAGTATGCATGCATGCATACATCGTCTTATGGTTGGATTGCTTCCCTATCTGCCACTGATTCCATTACACTTTTATTTTCTGTTTAGCTGTGGGTTGTACTCCCATATTGGCTTTATTCCTTATTAAGTGAGGTACTTTACATAACAGTGGTCAGCCACCACTGACTTCAGCTTCTCTCTCTTGCCCCATAACTCTGTCTGATCCTCTGAGGCCATCACATATTTAGGCATATCACAAAGTAGTCATTCTCTAAGCAGGATCCACCCCTTCAAAAATAAATGGCCTTAAGAACTAAATGAGCCTCAGTGCCCCAGATGTGGAAGGTGGAGAGTATAAGGGAGGGTCATCATACTACAGAAAGGTGGTAAGGGATGACTAACTATGGTATCAGGAGTATCTTCTGCAAGAAATACAGAAAGGCATTTGCAGAACTGAAGGAATGCATTTGCTTTCAAAAGCTGATGTGATAGGAGGTATGGAAGCTTAGCTTGCAGTGTGAGATGGTTCAACTACAACCAACAGGAACTCTTTCACTTCATGCAGACTTAAACACTGAAATCTTTGGATCTGAGTGGATTAGCTGAACAACCTAGGAAAGAAACAGTGTGCAACATTACTGTATGTCACTGGGAAAAATATCATAAAACCCAGGGAATGACTACCATGTTCTCTGGATTTTACTTCACTCTCCATCATTGGACACTGGGGAAGGAAAGAACGAATGCTCTTATAAGGGATGCGGTATGATGACTGCAGAAGGAGAATGGACTGCCAAAAAATAGTAATCTACTCATTGTAAACAGAGATACAGATATCAAATTACTTTATTACAAAAAATCATATTATGAATACAACATGTGCATGTTCTGTTCTGAGTCTTTATTACTGAGCAAAAAAACACTATTGATGCAGTAGAGTATGCAGTGCAGGTCTAGAAATAACTGTAGCACAGAAGAGATATTATATATGCTATTACTTGAGACAACATATATGATTCACTGGGTTGTTTCATTTTTATGCCTCATGCAAGCTTCCAAAAGCATTTGTGCAATATTGCTTTTCTTGTTAAGCACACAATCTGCTGTGTTATTACCCATTTGAATGTTGATTGTTAACTAGTGGCATTTATTGCAATAAAACAAATCACAGTTTAGTGCTGCATGTTTAAAAATATGTTTAAGTTGAATATCTATCTGTTTTTTTCAGCACAATATACATTATCCACTCTTTTATTTGCTACATTTTGAATTATATATTCCTGACCAAGACAGGAAGAGCCATCACTTTCAATAAAAATGAAGGGTACCATTTATTGTTACCCCCCCTTTTTAATTCTAGTTCTGTATTTGTACAACAGAAATATATCAACTATTTGTCATATTCTTTATCCTAATACCAATATACCAAGAACACATGATGCTAAATCATTTTTAAATAGGGTATTATGAAATCTATGAGCAAAACATAGATGGTGCTTTACTGCAAACAGATATCTGTGAATTTTATTCTATAACCACATATTAGAATGGATCTATTGTGACTCTTTGATTGTTTATAATGTTGGCATCTGTAATGTTGACATAAAAACATTGAAACATAGAGCATTGACATATCGTGCATGCTATGAGGATTACACTGGAGTAGCTTAAACTAATAATAGAGGTTTTGCAGAAGGGAAATTCCCCTGCATCCCCCCACATCCCCTGATAAATATATTTACAAACTCCAAGATCAAACAATCCCAGGAGAAGGGAAATATTCCTCTACCAATGGATTTTCAATCTTGTGCACATATTGACTATCTGTTTCTATTGACCAAAGAGATGTTAGAAAGGATTAGGAAGAAGAGTGTAATACGAATGGAAAATCTGAACTGGCAAGAATTACACTGGAAGTTTCCAGACACTAGGGTTGAGAGGAAGTAGGAGACAGTTGAACTCTTGAACCATGAGGCATTCAGCCACCTGGTGTAGAACTAAACCAGAAAAGGACTGCCATTTAGAAATGGTCCTAACCAGCAATGAAGGTGTCATGGATGTCCTGTTTAAGGCATTATCAACCAAAAGAAATATTGTCACTCTGCAGCTCATAACTGTGGGTAGGGCAAAAATAAATAGCTAAATGCAATGATGTGGAATTTTAAAAATGTGGATTGGGCTTTCAGATGTGGTAAAGGATGTGTTATGAAACTGGAAGCAAATCCAAGGAGCAAAATAATGATGAGAAGAGGTCAGAATGGAGTTCTTAGGGCTATAGGCAAAGGTACATGGAAGAGACAAAAAGAAACAAAGGCCAATGTGGCTACCTTGTAATGTGTGGATTGCATTTACAGTGAGCAAAAGAGTATACAGGAGGCGGAAAAGGGAAAGTTAGGAGGTTGATGACACACAGTACAAGAAAGCAAGCAAAACAACAACCAAGATGGTAAAGGCAGCAAAGGCCAAGGTTAAAATGCAGTTATCAGAAGTCTGCAGAAGGTGAAGTACAGATAAGACAGTGGTAATGTCAGAAAACTGGGGAAATCAGAAGAAGCTGAGAAGTGAGACAGAAGGGAAGGTAGTGCAACAGGTTAACAGCTTACAGAAGAGAAGATAGTGGAACAGGTTAAAAGCTTCAAGTATCTGAGAGGGTGGCTGAGGTGAAGGGACGTCTGAATGAAAAGGTCATTGCTAGCATAAGAGGGGCTACAGCCAATTGGCAGAGTTTGTGGTGTAATGTATGACAGAAGAATGGCAGAGAAGCTGAAATGTAAGGTGTACAAAAAGTGATGCAACCAATACTATGGTATGGTAGAAAAACCTGGGCAAGAAAGGCAGAGATAATGAGGAAGCTAGAGCTAATGGAAAGGAAGTCCCTGAGATGGGTGGTAGGATGCACACATCTGGTAAAATGCTTTTACCAGAAAGGCTCATCAAGACTCTGCTACACTTTGCTGTGAAGGAAAAGTTAGTTTGCTTTTATTTTTTGTATTTTGTATTACCTTATTGCCTTTTTCTGTTTTGAATACTGTGGTTTGTTTTCTTTGCCTTGTGTTTTACTTGCATTCTGCTTTAACAGCATATTAAAACTTCAAAAGAGACCACAGCTCTGTCTTTTCTGAGTCAGGCAGAAATTAGAACTGAGTCAGGCAGAAATTAGAACTGATCAAATAAGGACTCATTCATAAGATAGAAGAGGTCACTTAAGGTTAATCATTTGTGAATTGAGGGGGTGGAGCTAGGAACTAAACCTTCCATTTAAGGGGTAAAATAAAACATTTCAGAGCTTTACCAGAAAGGCTCATCTAGACTCTGCTACACTTTGCTATGAAGGAAAGGTTAGTTTGCTTTTTTTTTTGTATTTTGTATTACTTTATTGCCTTTTTATATTTTGAATACTGTGGTTTGTTTTCTTTACCTTGTGTTTTACTTGCATTCTGCTTTAACAGCATATTAAAACTTCAAGAGAGACCACAGCTATGTCTCTTCTGAGTCAGGCAGAAATTAGAACTGAGCCAGGCAGAAATTAGAACTGATCAATTAAGGACTCATTCATAAGATAGAAGAGGTCACTTAAGGTTAATCATTTGTGAACTGAGGGGGTGGAGCTAGGAACTAAACCTTCTATTTAAGGGGTAAAATAAAACATTTCAGAGCTTTACCAGAAAGGCTCATCCAGGCTCTGCTACACTTTGCTGTGAAGGAAAGGTTAGTTTGCTTTTATTTTTTGTATTTTGTATTACTTTATTGCCTTTTTATATTTTGAATACTGTGGTTTGTTTTCTTTATCTTGTGTTTTACTTGCATTCTGCTTTAACAGCGTATTAAAACTTCAAAAGAGACCACAGCTGTGTCTCTTCTGAGTCAGGCAGAAATACCACTGTCTTTCTAGTTGCCTGCCTCTTATGTTAATTTGACCATATATCTCATTTTCTCTCTACTTTCACTGGCTTGTGTAAGTAATCACAAAATCATCATTTTTGAAATCCGTCCCCTTCAACTATTTAAATTTATTGGCCATCCTTCTGTATTCCATAGTACCAGAATACAAAAGTGACCACACCTTTCAATCAATCTTGCTGTTTTAAAAATAGTAACTCTCCGCTAAACCTTAACTTTTTAAACAGGTAAAACCTAAATTACCTACTTTTACATCTAACTTCTCTAGTGCACACTGCAGTGCACATTTTTTTTTTCATCTTACCTTTAAGCTTCCCTGTGACTTGCACTTGCTCTAATACCTGCTCAAAAGCACTAGGAAGCCTTAAACTGATACAAGCACTCAACTCTCCTTGTTAATAAGGTGAAATTAATAGTAGGCACTAAACAGCCTAAAATTGCAAAGTACCTTGCTAAGGTAACGGAAAACAGCTCCTGTACTTTACAAAAAATAAATAAATAAATCACCAAACCAGGCATGTCCAAGGGTCAGCTTCCAGTGATTTCTCCTGTCCACCTGGTGAATCTGGGCATACTGCGGCAATGCAGCAATTGCCACATGTACACAGACATCCCTCTCCTCCTACCACCCAACACTACAACCTGTGAGAGATGCACTTACATAGCCAAAATGGAAGCAAAGCTCTTTCCACCCAAGATTGTGCTAGACAGTCAAGAGGAGAAGGTTAACACCCACACTACACCTCAAGCAACACATAGCCCTTCTAAACCCACACCACCAACACCCACATATAGCAACACTAAATCCACATATGCAGAGGCCCTTAACTGTAACCTGCCCAAGCAACAAGGACCTCTGAAGCTGAAATGCAAACAAACACCAATCACAACCAAAGTGTCACATAGTTCACAACACCAGTATGTCACCCAGCAACAGCCCCTAAGGCAAGACAGTGTACCTAACACTTTAGTCATAGGTGACTCTATAGTCCGGAACAATGATGCCCCACTCACCAGGTTGAACAAGGAGAAAATTACAGTCAGCTGCATGTTGGGTGCCAGGATCCGCCACATAATGCATGCACTCAAGTCACTCCACAACAAGTACAAATATGACTCTGTCATTGTCCATGTTGGAGGGAATAACTTGAGACGTACCTCCCTGGACTACATGAAAAGAGACATGAAAGAGCTGTCGGATCATGTGGCCCAGGCAGGTATGACCCTAGCCCTGAGTAGCATCCTGCCTTCGCCCAGAATGATACCACAATATAAGGACAAAATGATTAACTTCAACAATTGGCTAAGCTTCTGGTGTCATTCAAAGGGGATCCAGTATCTGTCTGCCCGGGATGACATGATCAACAGACCACGATGCTTTGCCAGAGATGGTCTGCACCTGTCACCCCTGGGATTCAGGTTACTGGCTAAGGCTCTTGCCACCCCTATAGTGTCTTTGTTAGGCAAATTTCAAAGGACAAAACCACCACCGTAACAGGTACAAGCATGCAAAATCTACTACTCAATGCTAGAATTCTAAACCTCAAAATGCACTCTCTCGAGGCACTCCTAAAAATGGAGAACATTGATATCTGTGCAGTAACTGAGACCTGGTTCAAGGCTCCAGAGAGCACCCCTGCAATACCAGACTACAACTCTTACCACACATTTCAGCCACCAAATCAGGACCGAAACACTGAAGGTGGAGGAGTGTCAATATTCACCAAGGATATTCACATCACCAGGCTAGTTGCCCAACACAATGCATCTGAAATTCTCCAGGTGTAACTAACACTAGATAAGATGCAATCCAAATTGAAGCTTGCTACAGATCCCCCAACATACCCCAAGATTCTCACTACACCTTTCTAAACATACTGGAAAATATTAAGATAGAACCAAACACCCTAATACTGGGTGATTTTAACTACCCTGCTGGGAAAACTACTCATGTACCAACACCTTTGCCCAATGGTTCTTGGAATTCATAAATTCCAACGCCCTGGATCAAATCCATAGTCCCACCAGGGGCTCCAATATCCTAGACCTGGTCATTGCCAACATGGGAAATCGATGCTCCACACCTATGGTCACCTCCTCGTTAGTCATGTCTGACCATAAGCTAATCACCCTTAACATCCACATCCCACCCCCACCCTCCCAGTAAGGAAACCTCCATAAAAAACTTCTCCAAAGCCAACTTCATGCTACTCAAGTCAGAAATGACAAACCTCATGACACCTATGCAGATGGGAACTGAAAATTCAACTGCTGAATCCTACACTAAGGCACATTCACTCATGCATAAATCATGCCATCCCAAATAAAACCAAGATGCTCTCATCCAAAAAAAGGAAGCCAATCTGGTGTTCCCCTACCATAAACAAACTTTACAACAAAAGGAAGAAACTGTTGCAGAAAAGAGGAAAATCCCAGGATGCAAAAAACTTCCTTTCCAGCCTCAGAAACAAACTGAGATCCCTCATAAAATCCTCCAAGGCTAGTAACAAAAATAAAATTGCCAAAGATTCCCCTAAATGGCCCATCTCAATACTGCAAGATTGCCAAATTCTGGTAATAATGGCCACACAGGTAAAAAACACACTCTTCAAAGCTAAGAATACAGCATCCATGGGACCAGATGACATCCCGGGCTGTGTACTACATGAACTACAATATGAACTGGCACCTCACCTAAGTGTCATGTTTAATCATAGCCTCACCTCAGGCTTCATGCCCACTGAGTGGTGCACAGCTACAGTTATCCCACTCCACAAGGTGGAGATCCACCTTGGATCCCAGAAACTACCGTCCCATCAGTCTGACGAGCCTTATCTGCAAGGCCATGGAGCGTATTATCATGGAACTTATAAACAAAGACATTGGCAACCTTCAAAGACTGGACACCACCCAGTTTGGGTTTGTGAAGGGCCGCTCTTGTCTTCTGAACCTGATTGACTTCTTCTAATCAGTCTCCAGAGCCATGGACAAGGGTAAGGTGGTCCAAACAGCCTATCTGGACCTTGCCAAGCCCTTTGACATCATACCCCACTCTGGAATCATAGATAAACTTACTAAGCTGGGCATTAATCCCTACGTCACCCAATGGGTTGCTAACTGGCTTACTGATGGAACCCACACTGTAAAAGTAGCCGACTCCAAATCCAGCTCCAGACAAGTGACAAGTATAGTACCTCAGGGTTCAGTCCTGGGACTGCTCTTGTTTGGCATCTACTTCTCTGAAGTACAGGCCAACACTAAGGGACTCTGGCTAACAAAGTTTGCAGATGACTGCAAACTGGGAGCCATTATTGAATCCCCAAATGATGTAGATACTCTACAAAAGGGCCTTACAGAAACAGATGCTTGATGCCAGAGCCATGGGCTCAAGCTCAATGCCAAGAAATGTATAGTTATCCCCTTTGGGAAAAAACATGTACCCGGGAATTACCATATAGGTGGCAGTACACTAAACACCGAAAGTGTGATAAGAGACTTAGAGACACAGGTGGACAGTGGTCTCACCTTCAATAACCACATCGCCACAACAGTCAGGAAATCCTTCTATGTGGCACACCTCATCACTAAGGGCTTTTCATCCAGAAAAAAGGAGGTCATTGTCCCACTGAACTCATCCCTCATTAAACCCATTATAGTATACAACGCCCTGTTTGGTATGTACCTCTCAACACATCTGCAACAACTGGAAAGGCTGCAGAAATACCTCACTAAAAGAATCACAGGCCTAAAGCAGATGCCCTATGCTGAACACCTTAAAAAAACTCCAGCTATACTCTGTCGCATATCGTCTACTCAGAGGCGATCTCTGCTTAACATACAAGGCCATGTCAAACCCAGAGCTGTTGGACATGCTATAAAGAAATCCCAATTCCTCAGAGCCACATGCTCCAGGGATCTAAACCTTGTCAACACAATAAACAAAACATGCTGGAGGGATAGGTTCCTGACCCAGAGACTCCCCAGACTCTGGAATAGATTGCACATACAGGTCAAGCAGAGTGCCTCTTTGGCCCTCTTCAAAAGGAACCTTGACAATTGGATGGGAGAAATGAAATTCACCCCGGGGATTACATCAGTTACCCTGCTAGACAGGGGTCCAGGGAAGTAAATAGTGTGGGAAGAAATAGCCTGGGAATTGTTATGGCTAGGCTTGTATAGTCCCTAGTGCCGATAGCCTAGCACCAACCTATGAACCTATGTATGAAACACACTGTGAGACAGATGAAGAAATAAGGACATAAGAGCAGAAGCCAAAGTAGCTCCAATTGCAGTAACAGTCAAAGAGAACAGATTGTGGTGGTTTGGGCATATGTGCAGAAAAGCAGAAGACAATCTGATGAAGAAGATTTGGGACAGACAGGAAGAAAATAGGATGAAATGAGGGCATCGAGCAAAGAGATGAATGGATTATGTGAGAGAAGATCTGTGGCAATCAAAAGAGATGATGACAGTTAATACAATGCCCTGACCCCATGCAGAAAATGGGAAAAAAGGGCATACATGATGATCAGAAGGGCTCAGTAAGGTAAATAAGAGATTCATTGGTTCATACTAGAAAGAAAGAAGTAAAGGACAGAACTAGCCAGACTGACTAGAGGTAGAAGATGGAGCAGAAAAAGACCGGGGAAATGCAAATGCACTGAATGTAAACCGTGTTTCATGCTTCATAGAGAAAAGCAAGTAGAGGATGCTATGGTATGCAGGAAGAAATTCAGAATGGGAAAAGCAGTGAGTAGACACCAGGATAGAAAGAGATAAGGTTCAAAGGAAACTGAGTGCTCACAGTGAGAATAAAACAGAACAGTTACATGGGCTTCCTCTCAGAGACTTCAGAAACATGGACAGTGTGCTTGCAGATTCCAGACTGAAATTTTTAACAGACCACTGGCTAGGGCAGAAGTGACAGCAGGCTGGAAGACAGCAATTGTAGTACAAAGATACACCAGATAAAGTCTAAGAACTACAGGCCTGTTAACATAACAGCAGTGATATGGAAAGAATCATGAAAGGAGGACTGATAGAATTTCTAGCACTTCTGCAGAACAATCAACTGCAGGACAGCTGGAAAAAAAGGGTGTATTGCAAAAATTAGCTATCAGTCAAATCTGATGTAGTTTTATAACTTGTTTAGAGGTAAACTTGATATGGGAATACAGTAGATGCAGGCCTTCGATTTTTTCCTCAACAAGAGAGCAACTAGAAAAGTGTAAGGCTGAAGGTGGGATCAAAATTGAGCAACTGGATAGTTTCATGGTTGAATAGTGTTACTCAAAGTGTTTTGGTGAAGGCTCGATATCAAGAAATAGGGAACTGACTAGTGAACTATCATAGGAGTCTGTCCTGGCTTCAGTACTGTTCATTCTGCTTATTTCAGATATATCTGAGAGAACCGAGAGCAGGATCAAATTCTTTCCAATTTTCTAATGAGCCAAACATAGATGAAGCACTGGATAATGTGGAGAAAAAGTTTGGTAAAGGACTTTGAAAGGCTGAACAAATAGAAAGCTGGTAGCAGAGGTTAAATGCAAGCAAATGCAAAATGCTTCACTCTGCAAAAACACCTGGGTGTGAATCTTTGAGAAGTAGAACTGATTACAAAAAAAGGATTCAAGAGTATTGATTTATTGCTTTTCTGTACTGAAAAATTCTGACTGGTCTCAGGACCCATTTTCAGCAGAGCCCCATGGAGAAAAATCCAGCAGACAGAATACAAGGATGTATCCTCATGGGGATAGAGTTTCAAAAAAATGAAGTCAATGCTTTCACTCTACAGGGTGGGGGGTGGTATACTGGTTCTATAGAGTGGGGGCTGGTATACTGATTAAGGTGTTTACCTTACAGGCACAGGGTCCAGAGTTTGATCCCTACATGGGGTAACTGGCTAGGTATAAAATGACTCACAAGGTCAGTTATCCTAATTTTAACCTATCAACCTCTGTGGGGTCTTGGCCAGGCCACACCTTTATTACCGCACATAGTTCTGATGACCATTTAAGGAAAAGAACATTGGGCTGCAGAGAGGAGTTCAGTGTAAAGCTATTGGAATGGTCTTTGGGACAAAGGGAAAAGAATATGACCAGAGGCTATATCAGCAAAACCTCTTCCAACTTCTGACCATAAGAAGTAAGGGAAGGAACATATTTATGCACAATTTCATGTCACAAAGATGTGACTTGGTCATTCTGCAAAGGAAGGTCGAATACAGAAGAGTGGGCACATGCAGCAGATTGTAAAGACTTTCTAATCATAGGATTATCGAAATAACATTTTCTCAGAAAAGGTTGAAGATCTAGGAAATGGATTTCTGGAATAGGTGGATGACAGGGAATTCACAGAGGTATTCCAGAGACAATAAAACAGGTAAAAATGGGGTAAATGTCGCAATTAGGATGAAAAGTGATGGAATTTAAAGCTCTTACATAGGCAAAATTATTGCCTGCTTCTCATCAGGCATATGTAAAGTAATTACATTCTTCTATGTTGTAGGGAGTGTATCTTTTTATTTTTTTTTTGCAACCTTCATTTCTAGATACAGACCCCCGAAGACTGTGTCTCTCACATAATCTATCTAACTCTGTATGCTGCATTGATTATTCACTGCAGCATTCTTGACACTAACAGCAGCAGAGTACCCAGACCATAGGCTGCTTTCTGTTTAGCAGATCAGTACTTACATTACCTAGGCTGAACATTTCATGTTTTTTTTTTTTTTTTTATTGCTTAATTTATTTCTTAAGTGATGCTTAAATACACAATTTTTGTCTCTGTCTTCTAATAAGACTCAAAACCTACAAAAGCTACAAGCACTGCTGGTGACTCACTGCTCAGTGAGGAAAGTAAATCTATATTTTTCATTTGTGAAATGCTTAAACTAATAGAGCTGCTTTCTGTTTTATGTACTCCATTTTGTTTTTTGTTTTAAGAAATCTGCTAGGACTGGCATTTTTGTTCTATGAGGCAGACAGACACTTATATTACCTATTGAAAAGACAGCTCAAATGGAAAAGCCACACACCAGACCTGATAAATAACCAAGATGAATGACCACAATGCCATGGAAAGAGAACTGTAGCTATAACTGCCATTATAACTTCAAGAAATAAACTGCAACATGTATATATGTTTTAGCACTTTTATCTAATTTGTTACAAGACTTCTTCAGAAACATTACCTAGGCTGCACATTTCACATGTTTTTTTCACTGGATAATGTGTTTCTTGAGTGATACTTAAATATATAGAAAATTTCTGGGTCAACTTTTCTAATATGACACAAGACCTGCAAAAACTACTAGCATTATTATTGACTTCCTGTTAGTTATTTAGTTATTTTCCCTCCCTTCCATTCCTTGATCTGCTTTTGAAACTTGATGATTTTAAGCTACCCATCCTTACTATAAATGAGCTGTTTAAGCTCCTCCCTGCCTACACTGTTGTTTATGTCTTGAATTATTTATTTACATTTCCTTGTGCTTATTTAAAATAAGGGCATTTTATGTCTTAATGTCTGTTCCACCGATTTATTTTTTCTGCATTCATTATCTAGCAAGCTGTGGAAAAGTGTATTTTTACACTCTAACAAGCACTTCTCTGTGTTTTTACATCAAGATGACAGTTGATTTTCCCCTTGATTGACAGTGGGTGCTAGCCTGGTCTGTATAAGCTGGTGAAACACACTAGAGATCTCTATATATAGTTTTATTGGTTGGAGGGCTTATTGATCAGCTTACCTTATTTTTAGTGCCTTTACCAATTCTGTACAACTGAGTGTCTCTTAGCTCATTTCTACAAAGTAAAATACTTTTACTGAATAATCACACTTCTGTGTCTGCATCATTAAGTTTCTTTGTGGTAGCATTTCACTCCTTACACTCTTTTACTGTGCTTTTACTTTAGGAGGACTGGGGTTATTCATCTAGTGGCAGTAGGTGCTTACCTGGTCTACCTGAGTTGGGAAGTGCACAAAAGGGCTCTAAGTGTAGTTGTTTTATTGGTCAGATGGGTCATTAGTCAAGTTTTCTGTATTTCCTGTTCTGTTATAAATTTGGCACATTTGCATGGAGCTGTGTAACTGCCCTGTACTGATGCAAACATCTGGAAACATTACTTAATTTCATTATACTGTGAAAGTTTACTGTGCTGGTTAACTGATTATAGCACCCAGGACTATTGCTGCTCAGAGCACTTGATTTGGTGCTGGGCACATTGCTAGTTATGTCAGCTGCAGATTACACCAACTAAGCACCCTCCCCTCATCCAGTTATAAACACCCTCCACTCCTGTCCTTTCATTAGGACATGCAACCATAGATGGACACTTTCCTGCTATCTCTGCATCCAGCTTGGTGGACAGGGGTATCCTGAGGCACTATAACAATCACTTTATGTACATTGACAAAGACTTAATTCTCGAACAGACAAATACGGTATGTGAGAGATGTAGTTACACATTGACATTGGATGCTAGACTCTCACATACAGACACAGAAAGCATCAAACAAGTTGCCACTGACTCACACACACCACTCACCACACTTACAAAGGAACACTTACATAAACTCATATATTTGGAGGTATTCACATTTAACTTTCCTAAACCTCAAAGGTCTCTTAGGTGCAGTCCTCAGAAACTCCACACATACACATACAATATGATTCCCATCACAACACATATAGTCACATCTTATTGTGCCAAGTCCATAAGGCAAAACACTCCACAACCCAATATTGTGGTCATAGGAAACTCCATTGTGAGACATGCTGATGTCCACCTTACCAGGCCAGGTAAGGGGAAGGTTACAATTAATTGCCAGTCAGGGAACAGGATTTACCAGATCATGCAAGGACTCAGGTCACTTACCCCTAAGTACCAGTATGACTCCTTCACAGTCAGTATGGGTGTGAATGATCTGTGATGTACCTCCTTGGAATATATAAAGAGAGACATGATCGAGAGGTCTCAGAATATGTGTCACAAGCAGGTTTGAACCTAGCATCAAGCAGCATTTTACCATCTCCATGGATGATGCCACAATACCAGCAGAAAATAAATGACTTTAGCAATTGGTTAAGCTACTGGTGTCATTACAAAGGGGTTCAACACTTGTCAGCCTGGGAGCACATGCCTGATAAGCCACACTGCTTTACCAGGGTTGGTCTTCACCTGTCACCTCTAGGCTTTCGGATATTGGCCAAAACATTATCCACTGAGGATCACAAATACACAGAAGTAAAATATACTAACATCTTTATTTAAATAAACACACAAACACATTAGCAAGCAGTTTCTAGTGGAGAATGCTGTAACAGAATGTATATAATGGTGAAAAAAAACACCTGCCACATGGTAATATTCCCAAGAATTTATCAGGAACAACCAACCACTTAGCCAGTTACGTTAGATTATGTACCTGCTTAAAGGAAAATAACAATGTATTAGGAAGTATATTGCAAAGAACATTATTGGCCGACAACTTCTTCCATTGAGAATCAAAAATGTTTCTGATGGAATTGAAATCAGACCCATAATATAACACAAACCTAGGACTAGGAGAGTGTTCTACATTTCTATCATGATATGCCAAAAAATCAGTTTGAGGTCTAACAGAAATAGCATGTCTAGCAAACATAACTTGTTACATGTTTTCAGCCCTAAGAAAAAAAAAACTGTGAGTTAAGTCAGAAGCCATTGCCTCATAATCAGACTCAAGGCTGCATATCTTTCTCATAGGAATGAACTAAGATTTAGAAATACTTTTAAATATATGTCTAGGACAGCAACTGTAAGAATGTAGAAAATAATTTTTACTAAACAGTTTTCTGTGTACACTAGAGACAAATGTACCATGTATGTTTTACTTGGCATGGTGAAGGCATGTGTGTTTTCCTTGACATGGTTAAGGTATGTGTGTTTTTAAGTAAATCTCTTATTTGTGCACATTCAGATTATGCTACTGTTCTTGCACAGCATGTCTGCACCTGTGCAGTTTACACAATGCAGCCAGTAGCCTGCATATGCTATGGTCAGGTACACTGCCTGCATTGGGTGTTATTATGCCTTGCAACAGCTAATAACTGTAATGTGTTTGTTTTGCTGTCCTGAATGATTATAGTATTTTCTTTTCATCCCATTATTGCTTTTACTGATCTGTTTTACTAAGTGGGTCGTGAAATGCTTTCATTTTATTTATTTATCTATTTATTTATTTTATTTTGTTTGTTTACCGGGTAATGTCCGACTGGGCATGAGAGACATTTTCAGCGGGGGCCCTGGGAGAAAAGCTCAATACATACAAATAGACAGTATTAAACAATCAAACTGAACACACAGTCAACAATGTACAAAGCAAGTCAGTAAAAAAATTAGTTATATAACAATATAATTAAATTAACAAATTTAACAAAAAAATTGCACAGTTAGAGATAAAAACTGGCTGCATGAGTTAATAGTGAGAACAGTGTGATACAGTAATTGCAAGACAGAGAAATGCAGTCTACATAACAGTTGAAGACAAATCAGTATATGTGTATAGGTTCATAGGTTCATAGGTAGATACTAGGCTATCGGCCCTAGGGCCTATACAAGCCCAGCCAAAAAGGTACCCTGGCTTTTGCCACCCAAGAAAATAATTTTCCTGTGCCACTGTCGAGCAGAGCCACAGAAGTGATCCCAGGGTGAATTTCCTATTTCCCATCCAATCATCAAGATTTTTATTGAAGAGTACTTATGAGGAGCTTTGTTTGCTAAAGATAGGTAGTTTATTCCAGAGTATGGGAAGTCTCTGGGACAGGAATCTATCCCTCTGGCATGTTCTGTTTATTGTGGTGACAAGGTTTAGGTCCCTAGAGCGTGTAGCTTGGAGGGATTGGGACTTCCTTAAGTGGAGCATGTCCAACAGCTCTGGGTTTGACATAGCTTTGTATGTTAGCAGAGATCACCTCTGAGTAGGCGATATGCAATGGAGTAAAGCTGGAGTTTTTTGAGACGGTCTGCATAGGGCATCTGTTTGAGGCCAGTAATCCTCTTTGTGATGTATTTCTGCGGCCTTTCCAGTTGTTGTAGATGTCTTTTGAGGTACATGCCAAAAGGGGCATTGTACTCTATAATGGGTCTAATGAGTGATGAGTAGAGGGGAACAATGACCTCTTTTTTTTCTGGATGAGAAACCTTTTGTGATGAGGTATGCCATGTAGAAGGATTTCCTGACTACTGTGGTGATGTGATTATCAAAGGAGAGACTACTGTCCTTCTGTGACCCAAGGTCTCTTATCACACTTTCGGTGTTAAGTATACTACCCCCTATATTGTAGTTCATGGGTGCAGAGTTTTTACGAAGGAGATGACAATGCACTTTTTGGCATTGAGCTTGAGGCCATGGCTTTGACACCAGGCATCTGTCTCAGTGAGGCCCTTTTGTAGGATGTCCACATTGTTAAGCATTTCAATTATGGCTCCTAGTTTTCAGTCATCTGCAAACTTCATTAACCAGACACCTTCTGTGTTAGCCTGTACTTCAGAAAAGTTGATATCAAACAGGAGAGGACCCAGGACTCCCTGTGGTACTCTACTTGTCAGTGGTCTGAAGTCAGATTTGGAGTCAGATACTTTCACAGTGTGGGTTCTGTCAGTGAGCCAGTTGGCACCCTGTCTTGTGACATAGGGATTTATACCTAGTTTAGTGAGTTTATCTATAACTCCAGAATGGGGGATGGTGTCGAAAACCTTGGCAAGATCTAGATAGGCTGTGTGAACCACCTTACCCTCGTCTATGGCTTTGGTGACTGCTTCAAAGAAGTCTATCAAGTTTAGGAGACATGATCTGCCTTTTACAAACCCAAACTGGGTGGGGTCCAGAGTTTGGAGATTACCAATGTCTTTGCTTGTAAGTTCCATGATGATAAGTTCCATGGCCTTGCAGTCAAGGCGGCCAGGCTAATGGGCCGGTAGTTCCTGGGGTCTGTGGTTGCTCCCCCCTTGTAGAGTGGGATAACCATCACTGTGCGCCATTCAGCGGGCACAAAGCCTAAGGTGAGGCTAAGACTGAACATGGTACTTAGGTGGGGTATCAGTTCATTCTATAGTTTGTGTGGAACGCAGCCTGGGATGTCGTCTGGTCCCATGGATGCTGTGTTCTTGGCTTTGGAGAGTGTGGTTTTTACCTGTGCACCCGTGATTACATGAACTTTGCATTCTTTCGGTACAGAGATGGACTCTTTAGGGGGTGAGAGGGGTTGAAAGTTAGCATGGAACCTATCTGCCAGGATGTTGGCAATATCAGTTGGGTCTGTATATTTAGTGCCATTGTGCTGTAACTCATAACAGATCTCAGTGTTGCCATTGAGATTCTTGACATAGCTATAGAATGCTTTGTGGTTGTCTTTAGAATCAGTGGCAATTTTGTTTTCATAACTAGCTTTGGAGGATTTTATCATGGATCGCAGCTTCTTACTGAGGCTGACCAGGGAGCTCCTCCACTCATGGGATTTTACTCTCTTTTGAAATAGTTTCTTCAGTTGTAGTTGTACTAGTTGTACAGTTTGTTTATGGCAGGGGAACACCAGATTGGCTTCTTTTTCTGGAGGATAGCATCTTGGTTCTGTTTGGGATAGCATGATCCATGCACTCGTGGTAGTGCTTATAAAGTGCAATTGTGTAGAAACTCAGTAGTCGTAACTCTATTGTCCATCTGCATGGGTGTCATGAAGTTCATCACTTCTGTCTTAAGAAGCATGAAGTTGGCTTTGGAGAAATTTTTTACCATGGTTTTCTTAATGGTGGGTGGGGGCAGGATGTGGATATCTAGGGTAATTAGCTTATGGTCGAATCGGAACAATGAGGCGTTGACTTCAGGTGTGGAACACCGGTCACTCATGCTGATAATGACTAGATCTAGGATATTGTTGCCCCTGGTGGGGGGTGTGGATAAGTTGATCCAGGGCATTGGTGTTTATGAATTCCAGAAAGCATTGAGTGAAGGAGTTAGTACATGAGTAGTTTTCCCAGTTAATAGTGGGGTAGTTGAAATTGCCCATTATTAGGGTGTTTGGTTGAACCCTAATATTTTCCAGTACATGAAGAAAAGAGGAGTGGAGATTCTGAGGCATGGTGGGGGATCTGAAGCAAGCTACAATTTGGATTGCAGATTTGCCCAGAGTTAGTTGCACTTGGATAACCTCAGCTGCATTATGCTGAGCAACTAGCCTGGAGGTGTGGATATCCTTAATGAATATGGTCACACCTTCGCCTTTTGTGTTCCGGTCCAGGTTACATGGCCAAAAAGTGTGGTATGCGTTATAGCCTGGTAGTGCAGGGGTGCTCTCTGGAGACTTGAACCAGGTCTCAGTCACTGCACAGATATCAATGTTCTCCATTTTAAGGAGTGCCTTGAGTGAGTGCATTTTGAGATTTAGACTTCTAGCATTGAGTAGCATCACCCTCAGTTTTTGCTTGCCTGTTCCTATTACGATGGTGAATTTGTCATTTCAACCTTTCCTAAAAACGGCACTATAGGGGTGGCAAAAACCTTAGCCAGTGTCCAGAATCTCAGGGTGACAGGTGCAGGCCATCTCTGGCAAAGCATCGTGGTCTGTCGACCATGTCATCCCAGGCAGACAGATACTGGATCCTTTTAGAATGACACCAGAAGCTTAGTCAATTGTTGAAGTCAATCATTTTGTCCTTGTACTGTGGTATCATTCTGGGTGATAGCAGAATGCTACTCAGGGCTAGTGTCATACCTGCTTGGGCTACAAGATTGGAGAGCTCTTCCATGTCTCTTTTCATGTAGTCCAGGGAGGTATGTCTCAGGTCATTCACATCAACATGGACAATGACAGAGTCATTTTTGTACTAGTTGTGGAGTGACCTGAGTGCGTGGGTTATGTGGTGGGTCCTGGCACCCAACAGGCAGCTGACAATAACCTTCTCCTTGTTTAGCCTGGTGAGTGGGACATCAGTGTGCCTGGCTATAGAGTCACCTATGACTAGTGTATTGGATACGTTGTTTTGCCTTATTGACTGTGGTTGAGTGGCACACTGAGTCTGCAGGCTATGTGTCATTTGGGTTGTGTTGGGAGGTGGAGGATTCTTGCATTTCTGCTTTGGAGGTCTTTGTTGCTTGAGCAGATTATTATTGAGAGCCTCTGTGAATGTTTTTGTGTTTCTATGTGTGGATTTTGGTGGTGTAGATTTAGTGAGGCTATGTGATGAGTGTGGTGTGGTGCAAGTGTTTACCTTCTCCTCTTGACTGTCAAGTTCAGTCTTGGTTGGAGAGAGCTTTACCTCCAGTTTGGCTAGATAAGTGCATCTCTCACAGGTCGTAGTGTTGGGTGGTAGGAGGAGAGGGTTGTCTGTGTACATGAGACAATTTCTACATTGCCCCAAGATGCCCAGATTCATCAGATATACAGAAGAGAACAGTGGGAGCTGACCCTTGGACATGCCTGAATAAAAAACTATTTCTTCTAGATAAGTGAGGAAAGTGAGTACAAGAGTTGTTTTTCTCTAAGCAAGTGAAGAAAGTAAGTATCAAAATTGTTTTCCTCTAGGTAATGAGGATTGTTGAGTGCTGTAGTAATTAGTAAGTTATTTCGTGCTTACAACAAGTTCTGAACAAGTGCTGATCATGAATAAGCAAATTCAAGTGCTAAAACTAAGAATATGTATCTGGACTAAACTAGTTACTGGAAAGGGGGGAAACAAGTGCAAATGCGGGCTTTTAAATCAGAAAGTTGAGAGAGATGGAAAAACTGCCCAGACAGCCAATAACTACAATTTCTGGGCCAGAACAACTCCTTATGTGGTAGATAGGTTACCTAGTGCTTACCACTCCAATTGATAAGCTAGAAGGCTTCCCTTCAGCACAGAAAGTATACAGTAACTGAAGCTGAGTGTAGAATCAAGATAGCCTTCAGCAGTTAATAGTTGTAGCGGTGAGAATGAGCTAGTTTAGGGTAATGTAAGGGAGTATTAGGTAGTGTGTTTTCATAGTTAATAATGCATATTGTTTGTTAAGAGCTTTTTGATATTTTTCAGACAAGGGTCAATCAGTACTGCATTCTTGCTCACTGGAATGGTTCTTGAGTAAATTTTCCCATTTTTATTTAATTAATTTGTAGATTGTTGTATGATACCTGTTGGTTCTGTTCAGCAGTGTGTCATTAATTACCTAGTCTTACCTGTACCTTGTTTCTTGCATTTCCATTTTAATTGCTTAGTTTTGTGTTGTTTTCACTTTTTCAAACTATGGCATATGGATATCATTATGCAATCTATTATTTGCGTGTGTAAGAATAACAATCAGATTACAAATTATGTCTTTCTGCTTGTTCTTAAATCTTAGCCCATTCCCCAGTAATGAACTTTTGGGGAAATATTGGCATTAGCAAAAATTGTTCTCATGTCTTTGCAATTTTTACACATGCTTAAGCATGTACTTTTTCATACTTCATATAAACGTTTAAACAAAGTATTTCATAAAAGTATCTTGTAGGCAAATTCTTCATTCATAGGTTAACCTTTAAGAATACAATCATATTTTTCACACTTGCTCAAGAGGTAGGATGAAAAATCTGTGATGAACTTGTGAAGCTAAATTGTATTAGGATAGAAAAGTCATGCTGCTAAACTGAAATCAGAAATAACACACACACACACACACACACACACACACACACACACACACACACACACACACACACACACTGTAAAAGCACCACTAAAATGCATGCATTATTTTTCAGTTACACTTATATTAGGTAACATGCTTACCTTTTATAATTGAGAATAGTGTACAGCCTTGCTCTGTGAAGAAGCAAAACTGGAGCCAGCATAAGGGGTTCTGTTGCAAAACACCATCCAGCCACAGTATAACTGTCCTTCCCTAAATATCTTGGCCCTTATTCCTGGTGGCTGAAGTGGAATGAACTGATTGGTAAGGCTGTCAGGGTGAAAATCTGATGGCCAGTGGAAGGTAAATATAAAAGACTTCTTTTTTATGTCATTTACTTTTGATGTCACTCTGTGTTTGTAATTCCTTAGAGTTCTGAGTCACCAAAGGCAGTAGCTAGCTGTGAATGTCCTCCTTTCCCAAATAAATTTATAATGTGTTGATATGTGTGGTTGCATATCACATTTCCAAAAAAAAAGTACAGTTGTGTAAAACCTTGCCATAACAATAGAGGTCTTTCTCTTCACTGCTGCAGTATCCAAAACAGAAAGTATCTCCTGCAAGGCTGCTTGACACTCGATCAGTATACAAAAGCCTAAAGATCTCATATGCGTCATACATCACATTCATGCTCCTCACACAAAATATAGGGCATAAAAGGGACATATGTATATAACTACCCCTAAATGAATTGCCCCAAAAGAGAACAGCTTCCATAGGACAAAGGAATCCATGCACATCCATAAGGAAAAAAACTTCAGAAGAAAAAAGGGGAAACCCTCAGCAAGAAGGGAATCTAAAACACACACAAAAAAAACATAACAAACAAGAGGTGGTTGGAGGGAGCAAATATTGCAACAGTCAAGAGAAGGAAATCTACTGTTATGGTAAGATTTTACACAGCATGGTCATATTTTACACAACTGTCCTTCTATGTCACTGTTGCAATATCCAAAATAGAAGAGAGAGTAAAAAAAGCTGAAGAAACAGAATGGGAAGTGGAAGGTTGAGAAGATCCCTCAATAAACCCGCATAAATGGTTAAAGCAAAACCTGCTCTGGCCCAAGAAACTATATCTAACGTATAATGCTTAGTAAAGGTACGCACTGAAGATCAAATAGGAGCTTCAAAGGTGGAGCTGGTGTTCATCCCTTTGAAGAAAGCACCAGAAGAGGCAACAGTCCTAGAGGAATGAGCTCTAACAGAATTAAACAAATATTTACCATGAAGAGAATAATGGCCTTAAATACCCAGCAGGAGATGGACTGCTTAGAAATAGCAAAACACGCTGTCCTGGGATGAAAGGAAACAAAAATCTGATCAGACTTAAAAATGGTCTTAGTTTTATCCAAATGGGACTTGAGCTATCTGTGCAAGTCTAAGGTATGCAAGACACTGTCACTAGAAGACTGAGGAGAGGGGAAAAAGTAAGGGAGTTGCACTGAATGATTCAAAGACAACTCATTTGCTACCTTGGGCATAAAAGAAGGATTATTACAAATGGACACCCTGTCCCTGTGAAAAACCATAAAAGGAGGAATGGTCATAAGGGTCTGGAGCTCAGAAACACTCTGAACTAGCAACCAAATAGTCTTCCAGGTACAACGTTACAAAAGCTTAGAAGGTTTGTCAAAAGAGACTGACACCACAGCAGGATCAGCAGAAGGACATTTAAATAAAAATTGACAATCCTCGCAGAACTTTTTAGTATCTATCAGGTTTCTTAGCTGTAGGTGGCTGAGAACCAGAAGACTTGGAAGCAGTAATGAAAGTATCTAACAAGGCGGCCAGCACAGGAGAAACTGCTGATAGTTTAGGAGTATCTACCTGAAGCAACTCATAATATCTCCTCTGAATATCAGACACTTGAGAAAAATCCCACTTAAGGTATTTTATCATCCTAGTGATTGCATACCTAGAGACAATTCCTCAAAAGGAGACTCAGGGCTAACAGAGTCCTCTTCATCAGAACCATAAACCAAAGGTGAAGGCATCTGTGAAGAATAGGACAAAGACCCCTCATCAGACACTGAACCCTCATCGGAGGAATCTGGTTCCGTAAGCCATTTAGAAGCATACAGCTCAACCTCAGTATTTACCAGTTTTGAGATCCAAATAATGGGGAGCCATGGATTCCTGAGTGGCCCCTTTAATTCCTGGATTTTTTTTTTTTTTAGTTGTCACTGACGTCATCACATGCAGGATGTGCGTGATGACATCAGGTTTGTGAGGGAGACTGGCAGCCTGTGGGAATAGGGCTTCAACTGTTCTGTTAAACTTTGTTTTGTTTTTTTTATGTACATTTGTCTGTGTAGTCACTGTCAGACTTGTACTGCATTGACTGAATTAACTAATCTTCCTTCTCAGCAGCATGTAGCAGCTGCACATCAATGGCCCATTGTGAGCAGAGCGGATGGACATCACATTCACAGCAGGTCGGGGAGTGCTTAGAGCAGTCTGTGACACTGGCAACTTCATTGCTGTTTTCAGTTTAGAGTATGGAGTTCCATATATCATCTAACAGGTGTACAGCAATGCTTATTACTAATAAATAGCCCTTTCCCATTTTGGATAGTAATGGCAGTGTTTCGTGCACTAGTAGTTACTTTTGTTAATGTAAGTGCTCTTGAAGTACAAGCTGAAAAAGATGTATACATTTTAACTGGGGAGCCATCTATGTTCTCAGCCAATTTTCGTATGTTCAATGATTTAGCATTTTTTATAACATTTTAGGGTAAGTGTTTAATAATTTTTATATAAGTGTTCTGGATGTTAGAATTTGTTATTTTGGTTAGCGCAGAATAGGACTGAAATATTAGATGTTGTAAGTTCACCTTCATGGTGACTGTTTATTTTTCTTCTGCTCTACATTAACTAAGTTGCGACTCATGTTTTTTAAGCATAATGATCGAATGGTTGAAATTTCCTAAGATGATTATTGGTAGTATTGAACAGGTAAGATGTTAGTTTAGTAATTATAATTTTTGTTTAAGACAATCATTTTATATTGTGCAAAAAGGTCATTGATATGGCTTATGATAAGTATATGTGAAAGATTTCAGCAAACAATGTTACATTTTGATAAGGAAGGGCTGGTATAAAGGTCATAATTTACTCTAGAGTTTTTATTCGTTATTATCTTATCTTATATATTGAATATGTGTTATTAGCAACTTTTGTGAATGCATTACCCTTTATGTCGTATTGCTTTGGGGAGGTGTTTATAATTAATTGTCATGACAACTACTAATGTTGATTATGTAATGAGCTGATTAATTTTGTATTTAAGCAGGGACTATGTATCATTGTTTTAAAGTCTGATGAAGCATGGTTGATCCACGCAAAGGTGCTCACTTTTGTTAATAAAATATTTGTCTATTTGCCTGCCATGTTTTTGCATTTCTACTATTGGATTTTACTTGTTTGTATGGGGTAATGCCTTTATCCAAAGCAGAGAGGTTTGGCTAGATAATAGACAAATCAAAACTTACTATTTATGCTATTTCATTAGTTTATATATATGCATGCATGTTTGTTTACCGTGGTAGTGCATTGATCACAATAGACCAATTTCAGGCACACCTTTGCTGGCTGTAGTCAGAATAATAAATGTATCCATAAACTATAAGCATTGTACAGAAATATTTTGTGGCAGGTGAACAGTTATCAATAATTTCAGGGTCTACATCATATGAGCGAATTGCACAAATTGCAAATGTTCATAATATCAAACGTACTGGACCTCAAAGTGCTTCTTCTGAGATCGCGGTACAGTGAAGAATTGGATATCTGCCCTTTCCTCACTGTAGTGTGATCTTGAAGTTGGAATATATATTTAGAGGGAGGGGGGGCGCAGCCACCCATAATAGGAAGTTCGATGTCCAGTACGTTCGATATTATGAGCGTTCACAATTTATGCGATTTGCTCATATGATATAGACCCATAATTTCACATCATAACTTGTATGGCATATGCTGCTGAGTATGCTTGTTGTCTTTTATATACCCCTACAGTGCAATTTATCTATTCTGAATACACATAAACCTACATACTACTCCAAAGCTGAAATTAAAAATATAAAACATTTTGAAGCACTATCAAGGTTTTGAGTGCATATTCAAATACTACATCTGTCCATAAGGCACAGTCATGTGTCTTGCAATGCCAATTACAATGGAGGATATGGCAGTAGTAGGTGCTGCCAGAGCACAAACATAAGACACTTTCACTGAAATTAAAAACACTAGGACATTCACCAATGTGTTTGTTGCCCCATGTAAATAAGTCAGGATATTCCATACCATCCAGGCATATGATGTACAACACACCAGACTTTAGGGGATGGGTGACCGTATATGGTCATCAGAATATTGTACGCTATGTGGTGTCAGTACAACTGTGGCAAGTGTTGCCAGGGAACACATAGGTATTAGAACACCATGTACTGGCATATGTCTATGCATGTTTCTCTGTTACCATGTTGACAAAAGATACCCAACATCTACTCCATGAGTTATCCTGTTTATTTTGGCTTTTCGCTGTTTCACTAAAATGACCAGAGTCACATGCGAATGTCACTTACAGTAAATGTTATTAATGTGTTTCTCATAAAGATGTCTGGTCAAGTATACCAAAGATCAAACACAATGGCAGTTCAGACTTGCGCAACCACATTGTGACAGAATAGATGTACATAAGTATATGAACAGTGGCACCCTGTGAAGGCTACTGTTGTATAATATATGCTGCTAACAAGAGTCACTGGTCTAACAATTCCCCCAGAATCAGGGTGCTTACTATGATGACAGGTTGTAAAGCTGCACTGCAGGTATGCGTACATACTTTGCATATTTGTAAGACCAGTGTGCCAAATGAAGGCACTGAGTTTGACTGTGTGCATGCTGATTTCTTCCTTCCAGGCAACATAGGCATTTATGTGTTACAGTGTATATTTGCTTCATAGATCATGGGATCATAGGAATGTTACTAGGCTAACAGCCCTAGCGACTCTTTAAAGCCTGTATATTCATGCCCCAATTTTACCAGTTATCAATGCCCATGGGTTAGAATGGCATTGATGTATACCTGTGACTTAGGCCACCTACAAATACCATGACACAATATTATAAATCTGCAAAGATATGAGCAAAGTAGAGGAGGGTATGGGTTTGTTGAGAGGGTGTGTGGACCTGTATACTAGCGATATAATTTAGCAGGTAAAACCAATACTCATGGAATTAGAACAGGCAAATAGGTAGGTGCATACATTAAGTAGTTACAAGTGACTGGATATGGATAAGGCATGGGAGGGGTCTGACAGTGTTTTTATTTAGAGACGTCAGTGGATTGTTTTGGTAATGAAATGGACATTGTAGCAATCCTTTAAATAGTATTGCAGTTGACAGCTGCAAACGAGTGGACTAGTGCTGCAGGAATAAGCAGAGACACAGGAGTAGGTAGGAAGGTTGGTGGATTACAGGATGAAGGGGAGATAGGAGTAAATTACAGAAAGGCTATCTGCTTCACAAATCACAATTTAAAAGAAATTAGAAATAACTAAGATGGGAATAGAGAGATTGCAGGTGTAAATAAGAATATATTGTTCATTAATTAGCTTGAGCATTTGTGTGTATGTTAATATTTTCTGCATTCCTATTGTATGTAAATAGTGAAGGTGTGTACATTGACATTTGGTGTAAAGAATAATGTGAATGACTTTGTGCATGCATTTTAGTGTAGATGGATAGAAGTAGTTTATATTTATAAAATAAATTTGTATTTTAGTTTTGCACAAGTTCAAATAGTAATATAAATAAAATACTACCATTCTGTTTATTTTGTGTATCATATTTTCTGTTCTTCAGTTTGCATTTAAAAGTTGGTATCGCACAATTACACTGGAGTGGGCAGGGTTACATAATTATTTATGCAAATTCTATGTTAAGTAGCGTTTAGATTTTTGGCCAGTTGTACCTATTTTACATGGGCCTTTGTCCAGATTTTTTATGATTCCAGGTTGAAAGGTAAGTTTAGAAAGGGTAGAGGTCCAAGAAGTAGCAGGTACTGAAACCCATTGAGGAGGCTTTATGGGCATCAAGGCAGAAAACAAGCCTTGAGTAAATGCTTGCCATTCCCTTTCAAGATCCTTAGGTTGGACTGAAACATGCATCGGTTTTTGTTTTTTCTTGGAAGGCACATCAGCCCTAACAAATACCAGTGGTTCTGACATTTAAAGAGATTCAATAATAGAACTCCGAACCTCCTCCATGACCAATATCTGCAGAATGCCTCTAGGACCCTCCGAGATAATCAACCATGGTTCCCCTTCAACATCTGGAGCAGATGACTACAATGTCTCAGTCAATGTGTGAAAAGATGGCTCCATTCTAACCTTTGATGGGGTCATGACAGATGAATCCAACGAAGATGTCAAATGACCTACAGAGCTATTACTTGCTTCTAGAGGGATGCCTGGTAGAGGCTGGACAGCTAAAGAATCTGGCCAAGACTTCTTGGCCTTCTTGTTACCTAGCAGGAATTTCTCAGGATTAAAGGATCCTACCATGGCACCCTGGGATAACTGTTTATGCTGCTGGTTTTCAAGATAAATGGCCAGGAAAGAAAACAGCTCTGTGTGTCTTAGGCACAAATATCTTACAGATACTACAGGAGATATGGGTCATGGGAAGCACCTAAACAAAAAAGACACTGTTCATGATGATCCTTAAGGTGAATCTGCCTCCCACATTTTCCCTTCTTTGATGACCTGAACTCTAGGTAGCAAAATAAAATACAAGACCAAGAAAAGTAAAAAAAAAAAAAAAAAACCTCCAAAAGGGCAATTATCTGGTAGCTAAGTATTCAGCACAGTAACAAGGCATTCAGACCAGTTAGCAATAATGGCATTCAATCTGATGGCAAAGAAGTTCTGGTAGTTGCATCTGTATGTCCCTTTTATGGCTTATATTCTGTGCTGAGCATGAGTGTGATGTACGGTGCATACATGATCATTAGGCTTTTGTATACTGACCGAGCACCGGGCTGACCTGTGGGAAAGCCCTTCTGTTTTGGATACTGCAACAGTAACACAGAAGGACATCTGTACATACTCTACTGCCAAACTAAAGACACTTTGACGTTGGACACTGATTCTTTTGTACAGAATGTTATGGAAGTTAGACACTTTCAGCATAAAATTAGTCAACATTTTTCTGTACATCATGAGAAGCAGGAGATGTCTAAAAACGGCAAGCTGAAACTGCCAATGAAATGACAATATTACAGTAATAGAATTCCACAGCAGTTCTTTGTTTCATTTCAAGGAGATACATTTAGTAAAAAAGTTTCTTACTGAAATAGTTCAAACCATTATAATAATGGACATGAATCCAAGTCCTAGTCTAACATTCCAAATATCATACATAATTGTTGGACTCCAGAAAGCATGGATCTATATTTTGCTAGTGACTGCATAGTTCACAAATGTACTATGATTTATGCATACATATTCAGTGGAACATAACAAAGGCGTCAATGCAGCCAGTAATAAAATATCAACTTATTTTAAGGTTCATCAAGCAAATTGGACATGCTATAATTAAAATCATTAAAATGTATTACTATATTTAGCCTTATATGAGTGCAGCATTTGTATACATATAAAATACATTGTTTGGCTCTTGAACACAAAATAATGTTATATATGAGTAAAACAATATTATGTAAATTCATGGATACCCCAAAACAGCCACACAGACACACTCACACACACACACATGTGCACACACACACACACACACACACACACACACACACACACACACACACACACACACACACACACACACACACACACGCACACACACGTGTGTATTGTAAATACCAGTTACTAAAATACCTTCTGTTTATTATGTATTTGTATTAATACTGGCTTAAATTTGACTGCATCCATCGTGTTTGATATTTTCTGCTATTATATTAGCAGGTGTATATTATTTGCATTAATCCATATTCTAAAATATATTAATCATGTTTAGTACATGGCCAATATTAAACAAGTTGACATATAAAGGAAACTGTAATTAAAATGAATATAATATACATGCAAAAAATAATCATCAGAATCCCAACATTTGAAAGTCCTACTTCACAATTATACAGTTTAAAAGTCAGGATTCTTAATTCTTTCATTACAGCTGACAGTTACAGCTTTCTGAAAATAGAATGCCAGATATTAGACATGTCACCTTTCTGCATGATTTATTTCAGATAATTTCACATACTGTTTTTCTGTGCTTCTGGTTTCATAGGTTGTATGCTTCTCTTCTGGCAATAAACAACATCTGAAAGATGAGCTGGCCTGAACAGACAGCAGGAGAGAGATGCTGACATGTACGTGGAGCCTGACAACTCAGGCATCTAGCAGCCTCTAGAGATTATTGGCTACAATGAGACAAAGTACTTTGGTGTCAACTAAGTAAAAATAAGAACAGCAGAAACAGTCAAACTTTTTTTTACTTTTTCTGAAATATTGATGATATAAGAAAATGATTACAAACCTAAGTGGGTGTAAGAATGTGTGTGTGTGTGTGTGTGTGTGTGTGTGTGTGTGTGTGTGTGTGTGTGTGTGTGTGTGTGTGTGTATGTGTGCACATGCATGCACATTTCTGTGAATGTGAATGCTTGACATATATACATTCACAAAAGATAGGCATATAAAACTGCATTCAATGATATATCCAAATATCAGTGTGTAAAGTTAACTGTTTGTTGCAAACAAGCTGGTGAAATGCTATAAGTCTTTCATCCTTGATTTGGACCTCTTCAGATAGATATTTTATTTATTTGTTACACAAAAAGTATTATCATTGTTTTGATACATGAAATAAATATTTACAGATATGTTTACAGATCAGACGTTGGGGCATGTTTTAAAAGCATCACAGTAATAGGAAAAGTCTAACTATGAATATCTGATCTGTAAAACAGCCAGAGGGAATACTTTGAAATTTAATACCCATCAAAAAGTAGGAGGACATATCCATTCAGAGGTTAGCTAACAGTGAAAGATATGAAAAAAAAGATTTTTGGTAAAATATTTGCAGGATTAATTGCCTGTGTACTAAACTAAGGGTTAGACAGGAGAAGAGAAGAGAAATGATGAAAAGAAGACATCAGCTAGTTTGGACATACAGCACAAGTAACAGCTGCCTAAAAAATCAGCAAAAAAGGGTGATACTGAAGTTGCACCAGTAGGGATAGGAAGAATGCTGAGAAGAGCTAGTCCATATAATGGTTCAGCTTGCAATCATTCTGAGCACACCTAAAAAAGAATATTTTGCATTGAAGGAAGACTCTTTAACATTCTGTATAACTGACAGACCAACAAGGAATTGTAAGGGGCATCAGCACTTCTTGAGGGGAGCTTTAGCATACTGGTTCAGTGCGAAAGGGAGAACAACTTACATGCAAAAACCAAGGATATCCCTCAAAAGAAGCCATATTTTAAGTGCTTATGATGAGATGAGTAAATAATCCATAGAATGGAAAAGGTGGCCAAGTAAGGAGACCAATATAGGAATTATATTTACTGGAAGTAAAGGACTAATGTTGGAAGAAGAAGTTTAAAAATTGGAAGGAAGATTCCAAATATGCTATTTGTGCTGACTAGGAGTAGGGGACCAATTAGCCAGCCAGAAAATGGACCCTTGATGAGTACAGAACAAATTGTTCTCCAGAAAGAGGCTTGGAAGAGAACAACATTTCAGCCAGTTATTTGGTCCAATCAGGATGAAGTGATCAACTGACACACTTAGGCGTTGATGATAAGAAGTGACCTGGAAAGGTCATGTCAAGTACCAAGGGAGAATGGGAATCAGAGGCAGTTGATTGTTGGTCACACATGGAAGAAAGTAGAATCACTATGCCAACGGACAGTATAAGGTGGTATCAAGTCAGCTCATCCTTACAAACTGGCTGACTTCAATAGAAAAACTCAATGTTTTACCCAGTAACAGTACAGGGAGTCAATGTTCTAATGATACAATGAATAAATTCCACCTGGGAAGCTCCATTCTTCTCCTCAGATAATAAAATTAGAATTATTAGCTAGAATGAGAATTAGTTGGTAGCATGCTATTCCCTACTTATGAAGGTAGTGAAGGTAACAAAGCATGTGGTGGTAGGGGAGAATTAATAAAGAAGTAAAGGTTAAAGAGTTCATCAGCCAAGGGGTAGGAATACATGGCAACACACAGTGGGACTTGCTATGGTGCAGCAAGATATGTACACGATGTGCTTCTATCGCATGTAGTGAGACTTTATTAGACTACTAAACCGATAGATATACAAATCCATACAAGAAAGAAAACATGTAAAAAGCACAGAATAAAGCTGTGATTAGTCCTTATTGCAAAACATACCATTAAAAAAAACTCGAGTCTTGTAGAAACGCAAATCCCTCTACCCTATTTGTGCTGACAGTAAGACACAAAAGACTGAAATAATATTGTAACAGCATGAGAAAATAGCTATGAATGTAGAGCCTAGCAACTTGGTATTGCGGTAACAATAATGCTGAATTTGTTAGATGAAGGATAAAAAATTTCAGTCAACCATGAAGGTGAAAAAAAAACAAAAACAGGCCAGTAAAGAGCCATCCCAAGGAGAAACAGATGCCTTGTGCAGATAATCCTAGTGGTCCAGAGTTGTATAGGAAAGTAAAATATCAGATACATTAAATATAAGAAAGTT